>NW_006922834.1:151724-175944 GCF_000298275.1 Orycteropus afer afer | reverse complement strand
AACACCAGGGATCCTTGTACTCTATATTAAGTATCTGTTTGGTTACCTTGAGGCGCTCTAACAGAAATACTACAAATAGCTGGTTTCATCAAATAGGAGTTTATTCTCTTACTGTTTTGGAGGATAGAAGTCTAAGTTCAAAGTGCCAAGCTAGGGGCTGTGTGAAAGACCCTGTACCTTGGGTTTCAGCTCTGCTTTTTTGCTCCCAGGCCACTAGAGTTGGAAGTGTCTCTTCACTCAGGCAATTTCTGGCTGCTGAGGCTTACAAACCCAAGATCAACAAATGAAATGTCACAATCCCAAGATTACCAAACTACATGGAAGGTCACTAATTCAATTACAGAGACAGTCCAAATATTGGCAGGAAACATGGCAGGTAGTTAAATGAAGTATCAGCTACATGCAGGTTCCAAGTGTGCCAAAAAGCTGCAGAGATCTTTCTCAACAACTCTCAACACTTTCTTAACACTTCCACTTACTGGAAGCAGACCACATCCTAAGGCAGCAATTCGGCTGCTCCCGTAGATTCCACCATGGAGTTGATTACCAGTCTCATTGTACATAATAACTACATCCAGCTGCCCAGCCACTGAAAACCAGGCCCAGCCAAATTGACACATAACCTTAACTACCATGATACCAATTAATATTGCTCTATTTTATTGAAGGCAATATGTGTACTGAATCATGCATATTTTTGGAAAAATAATTCACTGGATATTTACAAGCTGAATACATCTCTGTGGTCTATTTAGGCTTCTTTTCATTTTATTTTCTCTTAAAGCAATTAATATATTTTGAAGTCAGTATTCTGAAATTTCATAAAACATGTAAGACTTTTTTTTCCCTTCAATTTTTGTGTATGATACTTTGAGCTCTTAAATCTAAGAATTCATGTTATTCAACCAAGATTTTTATGAAAGCAATTGATCTGTTTTCTTTTCCACTCTTTATAGTTTTCTTTGCTAATTTTTTATTCATTAAAAAAATCATCTGAACACACATGAATGAATACACATATACACACATATTTCAGTCCTCTACTTGTTCCCCAACACTTTGTAATTTCCTTTCTTGTTTTCTCACTGAGTACCATAAGTTCAGATACTGAATATCCAGGTCTATTGGTTATTATGTCTATCTTTTTTTTTTTGCTTGATGTTTTATTTCACCTTAAGATATATCTCTCAGTTGATATACTGATTCCTTAATAGATTTCTGTTGATATTTTATTTCTTTTTTTCCTTTTAGAATATCTCTACTGTTACTTTAGTAGTGTTTTAGGAATGGATAAATACATGTGTTCATTCCCCCAAGGTAATAAAAAGCCTGCTGTAAAATTTACAGTGCACAGTTTTAATAGGCAGACAAAATGTACATTAAAGTTTAAAATAGAAAATGGAAATTTGCATTAAAAATCATAAAATGATAATGCTTTACTGAACTTGAATCGAGAATATGTATTTTGAAAGACAGAGTTGAAGTATCTATATTAATAAATATCTTACTTTAATAAATAGTATATAAATGAGAAATAATAGTTGCTGCTGATAACTTATTGAATCATCTCTATATAATACTGTATGAATTTTTTTATACTTATGTTGTGACACTTCTTTAAATCAATAACTTTGTTTTCACATATTGTTTTTAGTAACTGTATGCATTTTTCTGATACAGATCTAACTTGCTTCTTTGACAATACTATTTTCAGTTTTTAAAATCACTTTTACTGTATGCAAATTTTCTATAATAAAAAGCAATTATATATATTATAATAAAACCAATATTGTTATAATTACAAATATATTGAATAAAACTTGTTTTTCATGCATATTGATGTATTTGCCAAGGAGTTTGTAGAAAAAAGGAAATATGTTAGGTTAATCTGTATAATATTTCTTGGTTTATAGTTAAAAGCACATGATTCTTTAACACTACACCATGATGAGGATTAAATATAATTACATATTGTTGTATTTGTGTGAGAAAAAAATGTATTTTACTCTAAATCAATGCCTTTTGTATTTATGAATATAGCTGTAAATTATATATTAATACAAATCAGCTATTTTAAAATATAACCCTTAATTGGTACTTATTAATTTTGAAAATAATTTCAGATAAGTAAATATACAGCTAGCCAATTTCGTTACTACTCAAACAGAATTCTCATTAGTTCCTATACCTGAGTAAACTTGTGTTTACTCAGGATTAAAATGAAGCTCATCATGATCTACTTCTGTATGCAAGGTTTTTGGAATAACTGATAATAATTTTGTTTGTATTTTTTCATAAACATTTGCAGTAGAAATGCACATATTCATAGCTCAAATAGTTAAAAAGTTCTCTCTGACAGATAATGAAAAACAATAGTATTCTCCCACGTCTCCACTCTCCCATTCCCATTTCTCTGAGGCAAATATTTTACAGTCTTTAGCTGCTCTCTTCTATTCGTATCATTGCTCAAGAATAATGTTTGTCTTTTGTGATTTATCTCTTTAAGAATATTTATAAGAGAAACTATTCATTCCAAGGAAGGAAAAATAGAGTTACCTCTTTTTATATCAGTTCCCCCATAAGTGTACACACCATTCTCCAAATATTTGCATAACATTGTGCTACATCAATATTAAATGTTAACATTATAATGACTAGATAATTATTTATTCTAATCCTCAGAAAGAAGGTTGGGCAATCTACTTCCATAGTGATACCACTTTGGAAACCAAGGAGGGGTCACTATGAGTCGGTTCTGACTCTACAGCAGTACATTGTGTTGCATTTATAGATGTAAGGATGCCATGTAGTGATTTTATTTCATTATTTGTAAAGTGTATCTTTGCCCTAAAATTCATAATAAGCTAATTTTCTGTTTGCTTAGTGTCCTATTTATCTGTAATAATGTACTTCTTATTTTCAACCAAAATTATAGATTGCTTACCAGAACTTTCAGATAGATTATCAATTTTGCCTATTTCCTGAAGAAAGTTCTATTGGTGTCCTTATTGGCCCCTTATAGAGACTTCACATATTTTGCAGGAATGTTCTATTTAACATTAATTTTTCAGTATGTTAATACAATTTATTTATTTATTTATATATTGCTTTCTAAATTTTCTCTTCCTTTGAGTTACTTTTATATGTCTTCTTTCTTTATTATCTGTGTTTCATTTTTAGAGACTTTCTGCAAATATTGTTAAATTTTGGCTCTCTCTTCTTTAAAATTATGCTAAAGGAGAGCTCTGAGTAGGTAGATGGGATTTTTATTTAATTTTATTGTCTAATGATTTCATCATGCCCTTTCATTAGGATACTTCCAAAAAAAAGAATTTTCTCTCAGAAAGATCAATTTTACCTAAAATAAATTCTTAAATCTCATATGGGGGAGTTTAATCCTGATTATGATTGTTCTCATAGCTATCAGGGCAAGGGAGCTCTGGTAGCATAGTGGCTAAGGCACTTGCTGCTAACCAGAAGGCTGGCTGTTCAAATCCACCAGCTACTCCTCAGAAGGAAGATGGGGCAATCTACTTCCAAAGTGATACTGCCTCGGAAACCCAAGAAGGGGTCGCTGTGAGTCGGGTCCTACTCGACGGCATATAACAACAACAACAAATCAGGGCAAAGTGCTTTGTGGGGATTCCTCATTTCTCTTTTGAAAATAGACTTAAAAATTAAAGTCCATCATTCAATGAAGTCCTTTGTTTGAAATATAATATAACTTATCATAGCTGTGTCTTATGAACCCTTTGGAGTCTCTGTGGTTCAGTTTCTTCAGAAATCAAATGCATAGTTCTCTGTCAAAAAGCTAAGTATCAATTTACTTATTTGGATGTATATGGAGATCATCATGTCTCTGTCTTCTGTGTATTAAGATTTAAAGTAACTTCTCTTGTCAGCTTTTCATGTACCCCATAATTTCAGAGGTGCTGTGTTCATCAAATTCTTGAGCTTTGAATTGGAGTTAACTCAACAGCAATGAATTTGGATATCAAGTTCTGCCCACTACATTTTCATCAGATATATTGTTGATTGGATGGAGAAGTAAAATGCCTAATCTCTTTAGCAAATGGTTGTATAGTCACATCGTTACTATACTCTACATAGCCTACTTTTCAATTTTTCCAATTTGCTAGGCTGAAGATTTTCCATGTCTTCAAATTCTGGTAAATTTTTCTGTAGTTCTTTCCTCAATTTATCTCTTTCTTCTTGGGCTTTATTATTAGTAGCAAAAAGAAACCAGACTAATCCTCAAGATTTTTATTACAAATTTGTTCAACTAAACATGTAAGTCCATCACTTAGAGTTTCTACCTTTTGCAAAACATTTAGACATATTTTTCCACAAGTATCCAATAGTATATTCATGATTTCCATTTAAAGCCTCACTAGAAGCACACTTAATGTCCACATTTCAAAAAAAACATTCTGTTCTCTTCAGTAGAAGCTTTCTCTAAAGTTCTCCTCATTTCGTTCTGATCCTTCAACGGAATCACTATTAATCCCCATAATTCTACCAATGGCTTGCTTAAGGCAATCTCTTCTTTTACCCTCGGACACTTTAAAACTTCTACCCATCACATAATTGTGAGGCCACTTCCACATTCTCTGGTAGTTGTTAGAGCACTACCCCATTCACAATACCAAACCCTTAGTATCAGTAGGCTGTTGTAACAAAGTATTGTATATCGTGAGGCTTATAAAAATCACTGTCTCACAGTTTTGAAGTCTAAATAACAATAGCGGGCATGTTATTTCCTTTGAGTGCTCTGAAAGAGAAACTCCTCCATTATTCTCTACTAGCTTTTCATAGTTTCAGGCATTCCTTGGTTAGCAGCTGAAATGTTACATGGCGTCCTTCCTCTTTCTCTTCCTTTGTATAACTTCCCTTCTTTTAAAAGATCAGGTGTCATATAGATAAGGACCCACCCTTCTCCAATATGATCTCGTGTTAACCTAGCAAATAGTATCTTCAAAGACGTTATTTCCAAATAACCTCCTTCACAAGTTCTGAATTATCTATCTATCTATCTATCTATCTATCTATCTATCTATATACATATCTCTATCTATCTGTATATCTATCTATCTATCTATATTGTGGGTAACAACTCAACTCATAGTATTAGTCAATGGATAAATTATTAAGTGTATATTAAATTTTATAAAATGTATAAGGCAACATGTTTGGAATCATGCACTCTGGTCAATCACTCAATTTTAGCGATCAGGAAATACTTAATGTATAAACTGATATTTAAGCAAATATTTAAATGATAAAGTACAGTCAGTCAAAATTAAAAATATACAGAAATGATACTTAAGTCTGAAGATAAAGCATATATGATACCTCTGAGGCCATAGTTTCCCCTAAAGAATATCTGTAAGAATAGATAATGTTCTTGTTGTTAGGTGCATACAGTTGTCTCCAACTCATAGTGATCCTATGCACAGCAGAATGAAACACATCCCAGTCCTGTGCCAGCCTCATGATCTTTCCTATACCTGAGTCCAGAATTGCAGCTACTGTGTCTACCCACAGAAGGGCTTTCCCTTTCTTCATTGACTCTACACCTTACCAAGCATAATACCTTTCTCCAGGGAATAGTCCTTTCTGACAACAGGACCAAAGTAGATGAGATGAAATCTGGTCATTCTTGCTTCCAAGAAGCATTCTGGCTGGATAATTGAATGCAAATATCTATTTGCATTCTATATATTTCATAATTATATGAAAACTTGTTGGAAAGATAGACAGGAAATTCATAATATGGAAATGATAAACTGTGCCATAGATGATCTTATAAATTATGCTTTTTAAAATAAAGGGAAGTCCTTGAAATTGTATAGATATGTATGTAATAATTTTACTCATCAAATATTGATATTGTTGAGTTTCTTGATCCTTCACTGAGCTCTAGTCATAGGGACCATACATCTGAATCTTCACTTTCAAAAACAGCTCCAGCCAGGTACATACAGTCCTGTCTTTCAAATGCCTCTTCTTATCCTTACTTCTTATCCTTACTGTTCTAACAGCCTCTGGCATGTTTCAATCACAATTTCTTCTACTATATCTGGCTTTATTATGTCTTTGATCTGATGTGGAAGGGATAGTTCATAGCAGTACAGGATACTGGTATCACACTGCATCACCCTCTGAGTTACCATCGAGATGATGCAGTTCCAAAGCTGGGATATCACCTCTCCATCAGCAAGGGATACAGGCTCCACGTTTGCAGTGAAGCACCTTGCCTCCTCTTCTTTTTTCTTAGGTGTTGGATAGATCCAGATTAAGCCATTGTTACTTAGAATCACTGAGGCACCACATGGCCAATCATGGAAGTGAGTCTCCTGCTGTTTTACCAGGGAGGGTGAAACCTGGACCAAAACACCCTGGCCTAGTTTTCTGTATTTTAGATTCTTCGTGTGAAGAGAAAAAGCTCTGTCAGAGAATACTACTTGTATCTCAGCAATGATAAGGTCCCCTTTCTTGCAAGAAAACTCTCATTGCAAGCTCATCTTCTGCAGATCTTCTCCTAACCTCTCCTCCTGGAAAGAGCATGGATGACAGAAGTGAGACAGAATCCAGCCTGGAGTTGGTTTCTACCTTCCATCTCTTCTGTTGAACCTCTGTGATTTTCCCGAATACTATGTCTCCTACTTCACCATAATCTCTGGTTTTCAAAGCTTTCACACAAATCAATTTTTGTACTCTCTCCATGGAGACAGCCAGAGATGCTATGAGCTTCTCTTCCCCCATATATGTTCCATGGCCCCACATGAAGCCCGTGTTTATAGTGATCATGTCCCCCGGCACCACCAGGTGTTTTTTAGTTTCAGGACCCAACTCTTGCTAAGAAGCTTAAGAGCAATAAGATGCCTTATCTTGGCACCAATGATTTGTGCTGGAAAATGAAGATTTTTGCCAACTTCTGCAGTCTGAAACTGAACAAACATGCAGTCAAGATGTGTTGACTATCACTGGTGAATAGAATGCAAAAGTTGGAAACAAGGAAAATCGCCAGTAGTGGGAAAGTATGCCCTTGGTGATAGAAATAACATTGGAGATTGCATGATAGAATTTGCAAGACCAATGACTTATTCATTGCAAATACCTTTTTTCAACAACACATACAGCATCTATACACTTGGAGTTCACCAAACAGAGTATACAGGAATCAGATTGACTATCTGTGGCAAGAGGTGATGGAGAAGCATCTCAATGGGTGCTCTGTCATTTCCTGGATTCTTGTTTTTTTGCCAAATCGTTCAATGCAGCTTTGACTTCTTTCTTCAATATGATTGGTTCTTGATCATATGCCACCTCCTGAAATGGATGAACATAGACCAATTATTTTTGGTACATGGCTCTGTATTCTTTCCATCATCTTTTGATGTTTTGTTCATCATTCAAAAATTTGCCAGTAGAATCTTCCAATATTTCAACTCAAGGTTTGAAGTTTTTCTTCAGTTCTTTCACCTTGAGAATTGCTGAGCGCATTCTTCCTTTTTTGTTTTCTAATTTTAGATCTTTGTGTGTTTCATTATAATAATTGACCTGTCTTCTCAAGCTGCTCTTTGAAATCTGTTCAGCTTTCATCTTGGCATTTCTTCCATTTGCTTTAGCTTCTGCCTGTTCAAGGGTGAGTTTTAGAGTCTCTTCTGACACCCATTTTGGTCTTTTCTTCCTTTCCTGTCTTTTTAATGACCTTTTTCTTTCTTCATGGATAATGTTGTGATGTCATCCCAAAATTTCTCTGGTTTTCAGTCATTGGTGTTCAATGCATCAAATTTATTCTTTAGATGGTCTCTAAACACAGGAGGGATATAATGAAGGTCATAGTTTGGCTCTCATGAACTTGTCTTAATTGTCTTCATCTTCAATTTGAACTTGCATATGAGCAGTCAATGTCTGTTCCACAATCAACTCCTGGCATTGTTTTGGCTGAAGATATTGAGATTCTCCATCACCTCTTTCCACAGATATAGTCGATATGATTCTTGTGTACCTCATCTGGCAAAGTCCACATGTATAGCTAACACTTATGTTGTTGAAAAAAGGTATTTGCAATGAAAAAGTCATTGATCTTGCACAATTCTACCCTGTGATATCCAGTGTCATTTCCATCCCAAAGGTCCTATTTTACAACTACTGGTGAGTCTTCTTTGTTTCCAACTTTTGCATTCCATTTATCAGTAATAGTCAATACATCTTGATTGCATGTTTGGTTAATTTCAGACTGCAGAAGTCGGTAAAATCTTCAACTTCTTCATATTAGGTTTTGGTAGTTGGTTTATAGATTTTAATAATAATAGTATTAAAAGGTCTTTATTGTAGGTGTATGGATACTATCATATCATTGGCAATATTGTACGTCAGGATAGATCTTGAAACATTCTTGGTGATGATGAATTTCATATCATTCCTCTTCAATTTGTTATTCCTGACAGAAGAATATATGGTTAGCTGATTCAAAATGGCTGAAACCTACCCATTTCAGCTCACTAATGCCTAGGATATTGATCTTTATGTGTTCCATTTTATTTTTTGACAATTTCCAATTATCCTTAATTCATGCTTTGTACATGCCATGTTGTGATTATTAATGGTCATTTACAGCTGTTTGTTCTTATTTTTAGACATGTCATATCAGCAAATGGAGGTCCCAAAAGCTTTTATCCATCCACATCATTAAGATTTAACTGTACTCTCAGGAGACAGCTCTTCCTCAGTTGTATTTTGAGTGCCTTCTGACCTGAGGGTCTCATTTTCTGGCACTATATTGGACAGTGTGATTCAGGGCTATTCATAAAGTTTTCTAGTAATACATCAGACCACATTTCACTGCTATTCATAAGGTTTTCACTGGCCAATACTTTGAGAAGTGGATGGCCTCTTCCTTTCTCTGCGTTTGTCTTAACATGGAAGATCCACTGAAACCTGTCACCATGGATGGCCCTGCTGGTATTTGAAATGCCACCAGCATAGTCTCCAGCCTTCCAGCAACACACAAGCCACAACTGTATGACAAACTGACAGATGAGTGGTGGTTCTTGTGCTTAATGTGAGAAAAATCAGTCAGTTATGTGGTTGCAGGAAGGGAGAGCCACAGCTTCTATGTCTGTCCATTTGGATTGAGTTGCTGAGGGTGGCTATGTTGTGAAAGAAGTGGTTAGGAGATCCAAGCTGAAGTTCCCTGTCTACCAGTTTGGTGATGGTGGGGAGAGGTTTTGCCCCTATTCATAGAGAAATTGTATTTTTATTTTGAAGAACATGGCTCACCAGTTGCTATTCATTCACTGGTGTGGGTCTGGCATTCTTTGGGAACACACATGCACTTACCCAGCTCTTGCCCCAACACAGCCCTTTCTCCTTGCAGAAGTGGAAGTTTCCTGGCGTGAGAGGATACTTCTGAGGGAGGAGGTTACAATTGTGTTCCTGTTGTGTTCAGTGTGAAAAACTATGTCATTGCTTCAGCCTCTGGCATGCTTCAGCCTCTAACTCTGTCCACTGAAAGAGGTGGAAAGCGTATTTACTCTTACGCATAGGAAAGGTGTGTGTTTGTTCAGTTAAGGAGTGCATTTGTCCAATCTCAATTCACTGATGTGGGTCTGGTGCCTTTATGTGTCCACTCAGACATTTATCCAGCTCTTGCATGTTTTGATCAAGCAAGAGATTGTTCTGAGCCTAGGTTCTTCGACCAATACAGGTTTTTTCTTCACATAGGTCCTTAGCTCAAAAGACCGTGCGTGTCATAGTAGTTAAAGCATTCAGCCATCAATCAAAAGGCAGGCAGCTTGAACCCACCAGCCACTCTACAGGAGAGTGATGTGACAGAGATCCAAACTCTGGAAACCACAGGAAGCAGTTCCACTCCATTTCAAAAATGGTTACTATGAGTTGTAATTGACTTTACAGCAGCCCCTTTGGTTTACTAATGAGAATTCTTTTATTCCATTTCTCTTGCTCCCTCCAAACTCAGTGGCCACTTCTGTGACTGTAAGTCTAGCCTACTTCCCTGCATATTCCTCTTCCAGCTCCCACATGACTTTGTTGTTGTTGTTGTTATGTGCCATGGAGTCGGCCCCGACTCATAGTGACCCCTCCTTGGGTTTCCGAGGCAGTATCACTAAGGAAGTAGGATTGCCCAAACTTCCTTCCGAGGAGTGGCTGGTGGGTTTGAACCGCCAGCCTTCTGGTTAGCAGTCAAGTGCTTTAGCCACTATACTACCAGAGCTCACCTTTAATTCCTCCTGATCTGTCTACACTGTGTCTTTATCACTGTGTGTATTCCATGAAGTTTTTTTTTTTTTTTTCCTTTCTCCCTTCCTAACCCAAATCTGATATGTTTTATGCCTCTATGTTTATATGTTTAAAATGGTTACACTTTAAACTGATCCTGGCTTCTTTTATCTCCACAGTCACTGACCTTGCTCAGTTCCTTTCCAATCTGTACTCAATCTAATTCTTTATCTTCTCATAGACACTCAGAATTCTAGGGTAAGTTTTTCTGGATCTCTGTTGTAGAGTGATTTGGTGGAGCATATTAGCAGGATGCCATCTTGTCTGTGCCTTGAGACCTTTATTAAGATTTTAAATTTGAGTACATCTACATGAAACCAGAATCTTCCTAGTTACCTTAATTCTAGTTATTTGATTGGCATATTATTTACCGATTTGGTATACTGCTCTTACATATCAAAAGTAATGTTTTTTTAGAGGTTTTGAGAAAGGGTTTATAAAAATTAAATATGTTTGTGTGATCCTTCATTATCTAGGGTCGAATCTTTGTTACTATGAAATCTATAATTTGCATAAATTCAAGGTATAAAAGATGAGGAATTAATGCAAAAGAAATTCCCCAAATGTCTGCCTCCCAATGCAATATTCCTCCATCAAGTAGGAGTTTGAGATTACCATCCACATATCTGTGACAATGACTGCGTATAAATCCAGGGCTTTGTCTTTTATACATCCCTTAAAACCTCTCTGACTTACAGGCATGTTGCTTTTCCATGTGAACACTAACACATCTATTGCAGTAGCTGCAGGAAGGCTATGTAATTGGAATGTAGTAGTTAGCTGGTAGTGGGACCAAATTGCACTTTGAGTTGAAAAAGAAATATATTAATCAACAAACTTCTCTTTTATCTTCTTTACCAAAATAAGTGGACTTCATTTTCTCCAGTGACAGATCAGGGAATGACTGTAACATCTAGAAGATTTGGGCAATTCTCATGTAATTTCCAAAAAAAATATTTCCAAGTCAGAAACGTTGGCTTCTGTATTTATCACAAGTGTCTCCAAGCTATTCTCAGACAAGTGCTTTTTACATTCTTGCTCGATTTCTTCTTCCCTCCTTTTGACAGTAAAGATAGATACTTCCTTCAACTTGCATTGAAAATGAATATACTTTCAGACATGAAGGTCCAATTCTTATAACAAACAGGAGGAAAATTTAACTTTCAATCTTCATAATTTGAGATACATTGAGATACAAAGTACAAAGGTACTTTCCTTTGAAATACATTTACCTTCAATGACCAGTTCACATCTTTAATCTAAAGCAACAGTGTATATCACGTTTTCCTATATTCTGTTGTGGGAGTCAATTTAAATTAGAGGTCATGTAAAGTTCACTGGAGTAAATAGCAAGTGTATGAGAATGTTGAGGGAGGGAGACACAAATATTTGTAAGTGGGTTATAACCTGGACTTCTTCACTTTGTTTCAATTTACTTTACTAAAGATTACCATAATCTCATACATAATATTTGTATTAATCATGTTGTCAAACCCACAATTAGTCCTGTGCTGCATTTCAATAAATCTTGTGTTATTAGTTGCTGTCAGCTACAATAAATGGGGATCATAGGCATAACAAAATGAAATGTTTCCCTATCATGTGCAAACATGTCTGGAGTAGGGGATACATTTAGCTTTCTTAACCCTACAGAGTTCTTAATGCTTTTTGTCTTAGTGCCACTTTGTATGTCTATGTATACCTCAAGGAGGAATGTGACTATTGGTTACTTAAATAGCTTTAAAGTTTCTTGGAGTGTTTGGGAAGTAATAAGAGTTTGACTCCTACGTTAAGCTCAATTGATATAACATGCTACACAAAAACATTGTTCTACATCCTACTTTGGTGAGTAGCTACTGAGATCTTAAAAACTTGCAAGCGGCCATCTAGATGCCATGATGGGTCTCTCCTCATCCAGAGCAAAAAGAATGAAGAAAACCAAAGACACATGGAAATAATTAGTCCAAGGGACTGGCAGGCACATCATGAGATCCTCAGCCTATGTGACTACGAGACCAGAAGAACTAGACGGTGCCTGGTGATCACTGTCAACCATTTGGAGGGGTATCTATGTAGGAGATCCTGGATAGAGTGAGAGAACACTGTGCAAAAAAAAAACCCTCACAACCATAAAAAAAAAAAAAAAAAGGACCAGGTTTGTTGGTCTGATAGAGCTTGATGGAACCCTGAAACTATGGCTCCTTGGTGCCCCTAAGGTCTGGAATAAAACCCACTCCTGTGGCTTCCAGCCAAACAAAAGAGGCATATGAGCTAAACATTTGTACTAGGCAGATACACTCCTTAGAGAGATGAAGCATGGGAGAATAGAAGGGTTGTGTAGGCACAGAAAGACAGGTCAGAATATAGAAGTGCATGGGAGGGGAGGACACAGGGAAGAGGTGGCTATGAAGTGGGAGGAGAGCTGTTTTACTGGGGGGATTGCAGTCATTGTCATGAGACAAAGTATATATGAACTACTGTATGGGATATGAATTTTCTCTGAAACTTTCACCCATTCACACCAAAATTTTTTTTAAAAAAATCTTATCTTCCAGACTTTCTCAAGTAGTCTCACATGTGAAACAGTTTCTCCTGTAGAAAATGTGTTTTTAATACTTTTTAAATGTTCCATTCTACTACCTACTGCCTCACTCAGGAAGCATTCCCATTCACACAACAAAATATTTTTTCATTTGTTTTTTCTTCTACAATAGTTTTGTTCTGGTAAAATCCATATGTATATAAATGCTGGCTTTTATATTTTCATGTTATTTATTGTGAAATTCATTTTATTCTTTTTATTTATTGTTGTTGTTGTTGTTGTTGTTATGTGCCGTCGAGTCGGCCCCGACTCATAGCGACCCCTCCTTGGGTTTCCGAGGCAGTATCACTACGGAAGTAGGATTGCCCAACCTTCCTTCCGAGGAGTGGCTGGTGGGTAGTATATATTAATTTGATCTTGTTGTTATTCTATGTTATCCAGG
The DNA here is from genome assembly GCF_000298275.1 of Orycteropus afer afer. Taxonomy (NCBI): domain Eukaryota; kingdom Metazoa; phylum Chordata; class Mammalia; order Tubulidentata; family Orycteropodidae; genus Orycteropus; species Orycteropus afer. The sequence goes on along the minus strand of NW_006922834.1, from coordinate 162,652 downwards.
TGATTATGATACATACAACTCAATATGACATAATAGATTTTCACCACAGGCTTCTTTATACTGTAGATTTTATGGGAGCAGATCACCAGGTCTAGAGCCACTGGTGGGTTAGAGCTGCTGACTTCTCAGTTAGTAGCAAAGCACTTAGCTGTTCCACCAACAGGGCTATTTAATTTGGGCTTTAACACCCATAACTTGAGGATCACATCCCAGTTTCAGCAAATGTTTCTCCACTTCTATACTATTGACTGTGGAAGGAAGACTGTGCAACATACTTCCATAAAGATTTATCATCTCAGAAACCCAAAGGAGTTCTCTATGAGTAAAAATCTGAATACTATTGACTGTTCTCTCTTGGCCAAGAGTGAGAAAGAGAAAGAATAGAAAAGGAAGGGAGTGAGGGGGTAAGAGGGAGGATAGGGAAGAAGAAAAGAAGATAAGAAAGGGAAAAAAAGGAAATAAGGAAGACAGGAGGGAAGGCGGGAGGCAAAGAGGAAGAGAAGAAAGGAAGGAAGGAAGTCAAGAAAGAAATGAACTAAAGTAGAAAAGAGACATACATAATACAAATATCCATGAATTATCAGGGCCCTTCCATGGTCCTGACATGCTTGAGCTACGGGCTTTGATACAACTGGTTTTAAAAGGGGGTTAGGAAAAAAAAAAAAACAATTGTCATTGAGTTGGATCTGATTCATAGCCATCCTCGTTGGGTTTCTGAGGCAGTATCATAAGAAAGTAGATTGTGCCATCTTGCTTCTGAGGAGTGTCTGGTGGGTTTGAAATGCCAGCCTTCTGGTTAGCAGTCAAATGTCATAGGCACTACACAACCAAAGCTATCATCCTTCCAGCATATAAGTTTTAAATAACTTTAAAGGATAAGAGTTTGTTTTTTACTTTCTGACTTTGGTACCAATATGCTTAAAGTGTATAGATTTCAATAGATGTAAACACTGACACAAAAACTGATAATGAACAAATTAGATTTTTTCCCCTAACTATAAGAATTAACTCATTTGATTTAACATAATCAATCATTGGGGCTTTGAGATGAAAGGAAAAAAAAAAAAAGTTAGTAAATAAATGCCTGCCTACAGAAATGACTTCACTTTGAAGATTCATAGGCTATTTAAAGTGCATGCTGAGCAATTACCCCATTAATTTGAGGAATATAGACAGTACCAGTACTCTGTGGTGATTTAAGCCTTCAAGTTCTATTTTTTCTCAGATGCATAGGATTTGTTTTACTTTAATTATTTGGGTCATTGCCTTAATTTCCCACTTAACATTACTTACAAAAAGATGTTATTTCTAAAATATGGCTTTGTTAATGAAGCTCTTCTACTACAGTCTTTAACCTTTAAGCTCATCATGTTATGTCACTTTACGTAAATTGCCACCTTAATAATGACATATGGTTTGGCTTTTGAAAAAAAAAAAAATAGTAGCAGGAAAAAGTGAAATGAGATTTTCTTCTTTCAATTCTCAATGTACTTTGTTATACAACATCATATCTCCTAGTTAACACACACACACACACACACACACACAAAATCTTAGATTTTCTTTTTCTAATATCTCTCCTCTCATTTCCTCCCCCACACCCCTGACACCTACTCTGGTCTCTTTCTCTTTTATTCCTTACACTTCCTTTTATCTCTTTAGAATGCAGTTTTAAAAAATTTAATTATTTATCAATTCTGTTCTAAATAATACCAACAAAAATCTGAATACTTATTTGCTTGTGTCTAAATATTACCATGTGAGCAACATTTTAATAATTATACATTTAATGAATTTGTATTAATTTAACATTTAAATTTACTCAATTAATTTTCCTAATGAAAATTAATAAAAAGGAAAAAGACTTTAAGTATTACTGATTAAGATCAAAGAGTACGACCTTCATCACGGGTTATGCCTTAACATAGAAAAAACAAAAATTCTCACAACTCAACCAATAAGAAACATGATAAATGAAGAAAATACTGAAGTTGTCAATGATTTTATTTTAGTTGGATCCACAATCAGCAATCATGGAAATAACAGTCAAAAATATCAAACTATGTGTTGTGCTAAGCAAGTCTACTGGAAAATATGTTTTTAAAGTATTTAAAAGCAAAGGTGTCACTTTGAGAACTAAGGTGTACCTGACCCAAGCAAAGATATTTTCAATTGCCTCATAAGTATGTGAAAACTGGATAATTAAGAAGAAACACTGTATAATAAATGATACATTTGTATTTATGGTGTTGACAAAGAACATTAAATATACCATGGACTGCCAGAAGAAGGAACAGATCTGTCCTGGAAAAATCAAGGCCAGAATGTTCATTAGCAGCAATGATGGCGAGACTTGCTGTTACCTACACTTCTAAGGTGATTCAAAAGACTGTGGAATTTGTTTAATAATATCATATGCAAGGATAATTTTGCTGAAGATAAGTTGAAAATGGTTTCAGCAGTATATTGAAAGGGATTTTCTAGAAATGCAAGCTGGATTCAGAAGTGGATATGAAATGAAATATATGTTGCTGATGTCTGATGGATCTTGGTTGGAAGCGAAGAATACCAGAAAGATATTTACCTATGTTCAGTTGACTATGCAAAAGCATTTGACTATGTGGATCATAACAAATTTTGGATAACATTGTGAAGAATGCGAATTCTAGAACACTTGATTGTGCTCATGATGAATTTGTACAGACCAAGTGGCTGCTTTTCAAACAAAACTAGGGGATACTGTGTGTTTTAAAATCAGGGTGGGTGTGTGTCAGAATTGAATCTTTTCACTGTACAAATTCAATGTGTAGGCTGAGCAAATGGTCTGGGAAGCTGAAAGATATGAAGAAGAACATGGTGTCAGGATTGGAAGAAGATTCCTTAATAATCTGTGATTTGCAGATGACACAACCTTGCTTGCTTAAAGTGAACAGGATCTGAAGCACTTACTGATGAAGATAAAAAACTACTGTCTTCAGTATGTATTACACCTCAACATGAAATAGAGGAATGATTGAAGTTGTCATGGATTTCACTTTACTTGGATCCACAATCAACATCCATGAAAGCAGTGGTCAAGAAGTGAAATGATGTCTCACACTGGGCAAATTGACTCCAAAAGACCTCTTTCTTTAAAGTGTTAAGAAGCAAAGATGTCACATTGAAGACTAAGGTGAGCCTAACCCAAGCTATGGCATTTTTAATCACCTCATTTGTGTGTGAAAGCTGGATAGTGAAAAAGTGAGACTAAAGAAGAGTGGATGCCTTTGAATTACGGTGTTGTTGAAGAATTCTGAAAATACCACGGACTGCCAGAAGAACAAATAAATCTGTCCTAGAAGAAGTGCAACAGGAGTGCTCCTTGGAAGCAAGAATGTCCAGTCTTTGTCTCATCTACTTTGGTCCTGCGGTCAGAAGAGGTCATTCCCTGGAGAAGAATATCATGCTTGGTAAACTAGAGGGTCTTTAAAAAAGGAAAAGACCCTCAACAAGATGAATTGACACAGTGGCTGCAACAATGGGCTCAAACATAGCAATGAATGTGACTCCCATGACCAGGCATTGTTTTGTTTTGTTATAAATAGGTTTGCTATCAGTCAGGACTCCCAAAAATATCAACAACATACCTACATATTTGAATTTTCAAAATTGAGACTAAATAAAGAACGAGTGCTTGCACTTTATTAAAATGTGAAGCTTGGAGTCAAGTCAATATTCCTTCAAAAAGAAAAATTTGCTTTATATTAAATTATGTTTTGTAATGGCATAAGTAGACTCCATTGATTTAAACCTATTAATATAAAAAATTGATCTTAAAAAAAAATCATAGCTCTCATTTTTCACCTGTTGGATTGATAAATTTTTGGAGCAAAATTAGTGAACAAATTTTTATATTGCATTAAAATATACTAATTGCTAATGATAAATTGAAATAATTAGGATGTAAAATTGATTAAGCTGAATTTTAATTTTAACTTCTATAAATTTCAATACCTATTCTTATTGTGAGTCACAAGAACAGAACTATCTTCTTTCAATTGATTAAGCAAGATTTTATAATATCTAGGATTATGTTTTATGTTATAGCTGATTACATTTTCTCTTTTTATGAAAAACACAGGAGTTTCTTGGGAGAAAACTTACGCTAAAGTAAATTAGAAGCAAAGAAAGCTATGTTTGAAATAGTATATAACCTTAAATCCTTGATTTTGCACCTAATATATTTTCCTTTCATATATTTAATTATTATTCTATGGTCAAACCCTAGAATTTCTCATTGCCAATAATAACACTTTTCAAGGAGTAAAAGTTTTCTGTACTCCAGCATTTTTTGACTTTTGACTTTATAGCTAATATTTTAAACAACTAGTGTCAAATTGAAATATTCACAACTACCAGCATCCTCCCTTCTTGCTTGTGAGATGTACTGTTTACTATGTCTTGTATAAAGCAAAATCTTGTTGTGCATTGGCCCCAATGAATGTTTGATAGTTCAGTCATATTGAATATGCATTTGTACTTATTCACATTTTCATAACTCATTCTTCTATCTTTACTAAATCACTTTTGTCTACACACAAGTGAGCACACTAAAAAAAAAAAAAAAAATCAAAGCCCTCTCATGACCCTACATTCCATCCAGTTATTGATGCATTTTTCTCCTTATTTTTATAGGAAAAATCTTTCCATGCTTTTTGAGTCTATTTTGGAAATAAACAACCAAAATATCCCCATCCAAAGGCCCTTTGTGGAAAAAAGTACTCCTTTGAAATGACCCACACATCATGGCATGAGATGTCTTTTCCAAATTCTCGTCTGAAGTCCTCTTATGACATGAAGCCTTTTCTAATTCTGTAATACAGCACAAGACATGTCCTTTGCACAAACTTATCCAAATCAAAAGAATCCACTTCCCATGGCTTACATAAGAACCATCTAACCACAAAGATATGTAATCTTATAAAGACATGCTGTGATGGTTATGTTTTTGTGTCAATTTGGCTGGGCCTGGTGGAGAGGCTGGGCAGCTGGTGGTAGTTATTCCCCCTGATGAGACTGGCAATCAGCTCCATGGTGGGATCTACTACAAGCAGCTGAGTAGCTTCTTTAGGGATGTGGTCTGCTTCCCGTGTATGGGAAACAGCTTTGGGAATGATCTCCAGCTTATGGCACACTTGGACCCTGCATGTAGCTGTGTCATTGTTCAGCAGCCTGCCATGCTCTGCTGACCCTGGGACTTACAATGGACTTAAATTAATGGCCTGCTGTGTAGTTTGGCAGCATCAGGACTGTGTCTTTTTATGTATCAACATTGGGTTTCTCAGCCTCAGCAGCCAGCAGCTGAGTGAAGAAACACCTCTAGCTTCAGTGGGCCGGGAGCTGGGGGCACAGCTGAATCCCAAGGCTGAGAGGCTTTCACCCAGCCCTTAGGGGCTGGTACTTTGAACTTGGACTAAAAGCCTCTAAACTGTAAAAGAATAAACTTCTGTTTGTTAAGGCCATACCATGTGTGGTGTATTCTTGTCAGAGCAGCACTAGGTAACTAGAACATAATATGGTACCGAGAGTGTGGGGTGCTGCTCTGACATATACCTAAAATGTAGAAACAGGAATAGAGTGTGGCCTTGATCCAAGACCCTGGCAGAGAGACCCCAGCATATGGCATGAGAGATGGCAGGAACAGAGCCAAGAGACTAGCAGAGAGATAACCTGCAGAGAGACCAGCATGACAGACAACAGTAGCAGAGCCCAGAGACTGACATTAAACAACACAGGTTTACCAGGCCACAGAGGAGAAAGCTGGGTGCCATTCGGTAGGCAGCTTCCTGGTGGAGTGGGTTGACTTCAGGCATTAATTGGTGAAGAGACAGGCATAAAATTGAGTAGCAGGTTGGCCAGCCCATGGAGCAAGAAAGCTAAATGTCCTTTGGGCAGAAAGATTTATGGCTGAGTGGGTTGCCCTCCAGCATTAGTCAGCAGAAGCAGAGAGACCAAGGAAACAGAAGCAGAGCTGTCTAAGCCTGAAAGGGTAGGACCATGGCCTTTAGGGCTGAAACCACCACAGCCCCCTAGGTTTCAGAGTGAGATCTTCACCAACTTGGTTCTGGAGTGTGGGACTGCTAATTTGTGAGCTAGTGGGATGGAGCCATAGCTTCTTCCCAAGAGTGAGGGGGCAGGGCTGCTATGCCCAAGAGGGAGAGGAAAGGGCCTGCCAGGCCAAGGGGGTGAGGCCACCATTCGGGAACTAGGGGACTGGAGCCACAAAGAGGAAGAGACCTGTAGAGATACCACCCATTGAAGATCTGTACAGGTGCCAATTTGACAAGGGGTGGGACTGTGGTGGTTATGTTTTTCTGTTAACTTGGCTGGGCCTGGTGGAATGGCTGGGCAGCTGGTGGTGGTTATTCTCCATGATGAGACTGGCAATCAACTCCATGGTGGGATCTACCAGAAGCAGCTAAGTAGCTGCTTTGGGTGTGTCATCTGCTTCCCGTATATAAGAAGCAGCTTTGGGAATGGTCTCTCATTTATGGCATGCTTGGACCCTGCATGTAGCCATGTCTTTGTTCAGCAGCTTGCCATGCTCTGCCAACCTTTGGACTTACAATGGACTTGAATTAATGGCCTGCAGTGTGGTTTAGTAACATCAGGACTGTGTCTTTTTACTTGTCAACCTTGGACTTCTCAGTCTCAGCAGCCATCAGCTGTCTGAGTGAAGGAATGCCTCTAGCTTCAGTGGGCCAAGGGCTGGAGGCAGAACTGAAGTCTAAGCCCAGCCCCTAGAGCCTGGCACTTTTACCTCGGACTTAAAGACTCCAAACTGTAAGAGAATAAACTCCTGTGTGTTAAGGCCACCTGTGGTATATTTCTCTCAGAGTGTCACTAGGTAGCCAGAACACATCCTTTATAGTTTGCTCATGCAACTATATTACTTCCACATCACAGTGTGTGAGAAATTGTTAAAGCACTTATTCATATTTTTTTCTCTTCCTGGGCAAAGAAAAATAAAGCATGTCTCCTTCTGTTCTAAGTATTTAGTACCAAAATACTGAGTTATGATCAATATTATGTGTGAATAGTATGTAACTCCATAGATTTAACAATAACTATCTCTACATGATGTATTCTGTGTTCTTATTTTCCTTCTTGATAACTATATAGGCATTGTGTTGAAGATTATGGCATCGTAGAATGACAGGAGACAAAAACACAGTTCCTTTTTTTGGAGAGTCATGCAACATATACTAAATTTTGTCTTAATTAATAAATATTATGATGTTAATATACAGAAATCTGGATCTTAATTCAGTAGCCAAATTTGTATTTTCAGTTCATGCTTAACTCTAGATGTTCATACTGACATAATCAGTTGTCACATGAAATTCTGTTTTGGAATTCTAATTGTTGTCACTGTGTGCCAACAAGCTGATTCCAACTCATATAGCAAAACTTTAGGATAGAGTAGAACATTGATTAGAACTGTAAAATTCACAGGAGCAGATCATCCTATCTTTTCTCTTGTGGAGCTGCTAATGGATTGGAATTGCTGACATTTCAGTTAGCAGCCAAGTGCTTAAGCATTGCACTACCAGGTACCCTTTAGAGTTCTAATTATCATCTCTAACTTACAATAAACTTAACCTTGATTTTCACATTTTCTTCAAGAATAGCTTGTTTACACAGTATTCCACCATAGTATATATTTTTCAGACCAAAAACTTTGTCATCCTTGACTCTTCTTTCACGCTTTCTTCTCATGTCCATTGATTACATTTAATTATTTATTTATTTTTAACCTAAAATTTATAAACATATATAAAATACAAACACTTCCCTTGGTCATTTTTAACACCCTAGTAATACACTTACATTACTTTTTATTTGGAATAGTGTAGTGGCCTTCTAAATGATCAATCTTGTTGTTGTTATGTGACCTCGAGTCAGACCCAACATATAGCGACTCTTCCCTGGGTTTCTGAGGCAGTATCACTATGGAAGTAGATTGCCCAACCTTCCTTCTGAGGAGTGGCTGGTGGGTTTCAGCTGCCAGCCTCCTGGTTAGCAGACAAGTGCCTTAGGCACTATGCTACCAGAGCTCCAATGATCGACCTACTTTTAATATATATATCATACCTTCTGACCCAAGCTTAAGGAGCTCTGGTGGCCCAGTAGATAAGGCATTTGGCTGCTAACCAAGAAGGTCAGTAGTTCAAACCCACCAGCTGATCCACAGAAGGAAGATGAAGCAACTTATGTCCTTAAAGATTTACAGCCCTGGAAACCCATCGGGTTGGAATTGACTTAATAGCAGTTGGTTGTGTTTGACCCTAGGTTTTACTTTATGACTTTCCATTTCTCGTAGACTAACATCCATACCTTAGTCAAAAAGTTTGTTTGATTTAACTCCAAACGTTTGTGTTTGATTTAACCGTGATCACGTAAGAGGGGGGAAAAATGTAAGCAACATGGAAAATAATTTAGTCCTAATGAATATTGCTGTTTTAGGTGACATGAAGTTGATTCTCACTTAGCAATCCTATCTATGTCTGACAAAAGAAAACACTGACTGATCATATGTCATCCTCACAATCATTGCTATGCTTGAGCCCATTGTCACAAGTACTATGTCCATCCATCCCAATGAGGAGCTTCCTCTTTTTTGCTGGCTTTCAATTCTACCAAATGTGAAATTCTGCTCCAGGAATAGATTCCTCCTGACAGCAAGAACAAAGTATGAGAGGAGAAGTTTCACCATCCTCATTTCTAAGAAACATTCCAGCTGTACTTCATGCAAGACAGATTTGTTCTTTCTTCTGTCAGTCCATGGTATACTCAATATTCTTTACCAACACCATAATTCAAATACATCAATTCATCTTCAGTCTTCCTTATTCATTGGCCAGCTTTCACATGCATATAGGGTGATGGAAAATACCTTGGTTTAGTTTAGACACATCTTAGTCTAAAAATGACATATTTGCTCTTTAATACTTTAAAGAAATATTTTGCAGATTTGCCCAATTCAATATAGTGTTTCATTTCTTGATTGCTGTTTCTATGAGTGTTGATTTTTGATCCAAGTAAAATAAAATCTTTGACAACTTCAATCTTTCCTCCATTTATCATGATATCGCTTATTGGTCAAGTTGTAAGGAGTTTTGTTTTCATTATGTTGAATGCAATCCATATTGAAGATTGTAGTCTTTGATCTTCTTCTGTAAGTACTTCAAGTCATCTTCACTCTCAGCAAGCAAGGTTGTGTCATCTGCCTATCACAAGTTGTTAATGAATCTTCTTCCAATCCTGATGCCACGTTCTTCTTCATATAGTTCAGTTCCTCAGATTATTTGCTCAGAATACAGACTGAATAATTATCTTGAAAAAATACAATGCTGATGCATATTTTTCTGATTTTAAACCATGCAATATCCCCTTGTTTTGTTCAAATGACTGCCTCTTGATCTATGTATATTTCCCTCATAAGCACAACTTAGTGTTCTGAATTCCCATTCTTTTCAAGGTTATCCTATTTATATTAGGTGATGGAATCTGTTTTAAAAATGATAGTTATAAGCAGGCACTATGGGTTCTTTACCTCCTAAAGATTCTGTATGAGTTTCCTTTTGCTTCTAAATACATAGTTCCTGAAGATACATAATAAGCAATATTGAAAATAACAGTGGAAAGTCTTAATTTACAGTACTTTAGTTTTTTACATTCCTTGCATTGCCCATGATAACCAGGACCAAAATCAATCTTTTAATAGGCTACATAAATATCCATCACTATAAAGCAAGAATATTTTTTAGATATATGATCATCTTCAGGTTCTCTAGAGAAACATACCACTAAGATATCAGTATAGATATATAGACATACAGACAGACAGTTATATAGATATGTGGAAATACTGGTGGATAGATAGATAGATAGATAGATAGATAGATAGATAGATGGATAGATAGACATAAAGTTGGAGAGATATATAGATAGATTTTGTCTGTCTATAGATAAATATTTATCTATATATATATGTACCCTATCTACCTCTCTCCCTACTTATATATGCATCCATCTATCTATCTATCCATCCATCCATTATCTCTCTATCTATATGCATGTGACACAAAGACTACAGTAATGGGTTCAAACATAGCAACAATTTTGAAGTTGGCACAGGACTAGGTAGTGTTTCATTCTGTTGTACATGAGGTCACCATGAGTCAGAAGTGACTTGATAGCACCTATCAACAATAACAGCATCTACATATCTAAAATATTATTTTTGAAAAATTAGTTCATGACATTGTGGAAGTTGGCAAGTCTAAAGTCCATAGGAAAGGCTACAGACTGGAAATTCAGGCTGTTTTCTGTCCCAGAATTTGTAGATAAGGGACTGAGGGAGAAAGGAAATTCTGGCAAGATAATCTGTTCATAGTTTGGAGGCAGACTAGTCCCTCCCCAAATAATTTCCTTTTCTTTTGAAATCTCTCTCTCTCTCTTTTTTTTTTTTTTTTTCCTTTCTCTCTCTCTCTAAAGACCTTCAATTAATAGTATGAGGTCTATGCATGTTATGGAGGGCAATTTACCATACTTAAGGCCAACTGCTTTAATCACATGTAAATACTTCATAACAACATCTGGAGTAGCTTTTGACCAAACAAATGGGCACCATAGCCTAGCTAAGTAAAGCAACAATGCAACACACTGCCATTGAGTTGGATCTGACTTATAGCGACCCCTCCTTGTGTTTCTGAGGCAGTATCCCAAACTTCCTTCCAAGGAGTGGTTGGTGGGTTTGAACCAAATGCATCAATTTGGTTAGCAGTCAAATGCCTTAGACACTACACCACCAGAAGTAGACATGAAATTAGCCATCATGATGCCTGAGGAAAAATAAATGGTGTCAAATAATGTAACGAGGCTAT
>NW_006922834.1:140636-151219 GCF_000298275.1 Orycteropus afer afer | reverse complement strand
AATCCTACTTCCGTAGTGATACTGCCTCGGAAACCCAAGGAGGGGTCGCTATGAGTCGGGGCCGACTCGACGGCACATAACAACAACAACAACATAGCTTGAAAAGCATTTTTCCTATTACAAAAAAAAAAAAAAAAAACTTATCTTCTTATTGATCAAACCAGTTGAATAAACAGTGCAATGTGCCATACAAAGAAAAACAAATATTGAGTGAAATATCATCTTAATTATAATAGGATTTTGAGTTTCTATGTATATAGCTTTTAAATTAAAAATTTAATATGTTTTAATTTGCAATTAAATTTAATTGTGGGGTATAATTGAATATGTTGTAATAATAACTGATGTAGAGCATTTACTCACACAAATGCATGCACACACAGAATTATTTTTCAGAAAGGATATAACTTTCCTCATGGATCCAAATGAAGGATGTAAAGCAAAGCTGTATGAGACAAAAAAAAAAAAAAAGTAAAATACAGATATTGTCAATATAAATTACATCCATGGAAAAAGACTAAAAATAATATTCCTATTTTATATAGTAAGACTCAAGCTTTGTTAACTTGACTTTGTGCCTAAAACACATATCAAATAACTAAAATTTCCACTCTTGCATCTTCATCAGTTAACTCTGACTTTAATTTTCTCAAGTGGCAAAAGGCTCTCAATGACTGTCTCTGGCAATATGAACATCTTGTTTTAAAAATAAAAATGTTTACATACATGTTCATGATTTTTACTTCTGATAGGAGAATCAAAATTAAAATATATAGTAAAGATTGTATGATTATAGATCTATTATATCACACAATATTTTGACATTGGAAGGAAGAGAATAATGATAGTAACAGAATTATTATTACTGTTGCAGTTGTTGTTCTTAGGTGCCATTGAGTCAATTTTAACTCGTAGTATTGCCATGTATAATAGAATGAAACACTGCCTGATCCTGCATTATCCTCACAATCTTTGCTGTGCTTAAGACCATTGTTGCAGCCACTTGTTAATCCATCTCATTGAAGGTCTTCCCCTTTTTCTACGACCCTCTACTTTACTAAGCATGATATCCATCTCCAGGGAATGGTCCCTTCTAACAACATGACCAAAGTAGGTGAGATGGCCTGGCCATTCTTGCTTCTGAGCTGCATTCCTTCTGCACAGAATCTGGGACAGATTTGTTTATTCTTCTGGCAGTCCATGAGATTTTCAGTATTCTGTGCCAAATCATAGTTGAAAGGCATCAATTCTTCTTTGCCATTTCTTATTTTTGTTCAGCTTTCACATGCATATGAAGTGATTGAAAATACCATGTCTTGGGTTAGGAACAACCTTGTCTTCAAAGTGACACCTTTGCTTTTCAACACTTTAAAGAGGTCTTTTTTTGCAACAATTTTTTTCAGTGCAATATGACATCTGATTTCTTGACTGGATTCAAGTAAAATATAATCTCTGACAATTTCAATCTGTTATCCTTTCTTCTGATACTGCTTATTTGTCCAGTTGTGAGGATTTATGTTTTCTTTATGTTGCAGTATAATCCATATTGAAGGTGGGAATATATAATCTTCATCAGTAAGTGCTTATAGTCATCTACACTTTCAGCAAGCAAGGTTGTATCATCTGCATATTGCAGGTTGTTAATGAGTCTTCCTCCAATCCTGATGTCTAATGCTTCTTCACTTAGTCCAGCTTCTCAGATTATGTGATGAACAAACATATTGAATTAGTATGGTGAAAAGGTACAAACCTGCCCCACACCCTTCCTGATTTTAAATCATACAGTATTCCCTTGTTCTCTTCAAATGACAACCTATGTCATGTACAAATTCCTCATGAACACAATTAAGTGTTGTGGAATTCCCATTCTTGCAATGTTATCCATAAACCATGTTATAATCCACATAGTCCAATGCCTTTGGATAATCAAAGAAACATAAGTAAGCATCTGTTTTGGTATTCTTTGCTTTCAGCTAAGATCAACAGGATATCAGCAGTGATATCTCTTATTCCATGTCCTCTTCTGAATGCAGCTTGAACTTCTGGAAGTTCCCTGTGTATATACTGCTGCTACCATTTTTAAATTATCTTTAGCAAAATTTTACTTGCTTGTGATATCAGTGATGTTGTTTGATAATTTCCACATTCTGATAGATCACCATTCTTTGAAGTGAGAATGAATATGGATCTCTTCCAGTCACTTGGTAAGGATGTTGTCTTCGAAATTTCCTGGCATAAACCGCTCCTTGGAAGGAAGGTTGGGCAATCCTACTTCCGTAGTGATACTGCCTCGGAAACCCAAGGAGGGGTCGCTATGAGTTGGGGCCGACTCGACGGCAAATAACAACAACAACAACAAACAAGTAAGCACCTCCATTGCTGTATCCATTTGTTAAAACGTATCAATGGATAGTCCATCAATTCCTGAAGCCTTGTTTTTCACCAATTCTTTCAATGCAGGTTGGACTTCTCTTCAGTATCACTTGTTGTTGTTGTTATGTGCTGTTGAGTCTGGCCTGACTCATAGTGACTCATCCTTGGGTTTCCAAGGCAGTATCAGTACAGAAGTAGATTGCCCAACCTTCCTTCCAAGGAGTGGCTGGTGGGTTTGAATCACCAGCCTTGTGATTAGCAGTCAAGTCCCTTAGGCACTATGCTACCAGAGCCCCCTCATCATCAATATCACTAGTTCTTGACCATATGCTGCCTATCGAATAACTAAAGATCAACCAATTTTTGGTTTGGTGACTGTGCATTCTTTCCATCTTCTTTTGTTACTTCCTGCTCCATTCAATATTTTCCCCATAGAATCCTTCAATATTGAAATTCAAGACTTGAATTTCTTCTTCAGTTATTTCAGCTTGGGAAATGCCAAGGGTGTTTTTCCTCTCTGGTTTTCTAATTCCTGGCATTATGGATCTTCATAAAATTTTCCAGTAATATATCAGACCATATTTCATTGTTATTCATAAGATTTCCAGTGACCAATTCTTTCAGATTTGGAAGGCCCCGTCTTTCTGCCAAATCTAGGTTAATCTAGAAGCTCTCCTGCAATCTGTCCACCATGGCTGACCTTGTTGGTATTTGAGATACAAGTGGGTTATCCTCCAGCCTGACAGCAATGTGCACATCACTTTTATATTATTACAGTATTACTACTGCTCCTTTACAAATCATCATCATCATCATCATCATCTCCCTGACACTTACTGAAAGTTTAATGTATGAGAAATACTAAGTGGTTTATGTTTATTAAATGGTGTAATTCCCCAGAAGGCATAATGTTCATGTGAGGGATAGAATTCGTGATGCATTTTCTTAAACACATGTAGTTGTTCAGTTGTGAAACTATATTTGAATCCCAAATATATTGATTCTCTTAACTTCTCAATTTTTAATATTTTATTGATATAATTCTTACCTGATTTTGGTCATTTTGACATTTGACATTCATGATTTTATGATTTAATTGTCAAATATACCTCAAATAGTTTACTTTGCTACTTAATTATTATTTCATAAATTGCAGCAAATGGGAATATTGCTCCTTGTGTTCAATGCTGATATAGTTTCTGAGCTAATGAAGTGATTTTCATATCCACTAGTAAAAATTCTGATTAAATTTATTTGGAGTGAAGTCTAGGCATTAGTATATGTGTGTGTGTATTGTGTAGATTATGATAAATTTCTTATATATTTTTATTTTAGTATCCAGAGATAATTTTAATATGCAATGGGATTTGGAACCATTAATTTACAGCTTTAATTTGAATGCTTGTCACAGGGCTTACATTCTGGTAACATGATTAAAAACAATAAACAAGGTATAACAAAAAATACCTGGGATTGGAATAGTTTATTTGAATGTCATAAGGAATATTTATATTGATAAAATTATTTTCTAAAATTGGTTGTACATTTCTACAATATCACCGGCAATGATTGACAACAATAATAATTTAAAAAATTTCCATAACTTTGCCACAAATAAGTATTCAGCCTTTAGATATGAATACCCTATTTGGTGTAGTGGAAACTTTTGCCATTTAATTTATGTTTTTCTCATGATTAATGGTGATTTTATTTGCTTATAACATATTTCTACATGTATTTTAATGACCTGTCTATTCAAAATCTTTTCTCATATTTTAATTAAGTTTGTTGAATGCTTACTATTAATTTACTGATTTTAATGTATTTCATATACACATTTTTACAGCATATATGGACTTCAATTATTATTTCTACAACAAGGACAGACATGCTTATTAGCCAGTATAATAAATGTCTTATATTACTAAAGAGGAAAGCATAGGCATATTTAATACTTGCTATGTAAGACTAGAAGGAGCTCTGGTGGCATAGTGCCTAAGACTTTTGATTGCTAACCAAAAAGTTTTAGTAGTTCAAAACCCATCAGCAGCTCCACTGAAGGAAGATAGAGCAATCCACTTCCCTAAAAATTTACTGCCTTGCAAGCTCAATGGGGAGCCTATGTTAGTTGTAATGGACTCAATGTCATTGAGTTTAGTTTTGGTTTTATGTAAGATCTGAGTTCCCTAAGCTCTAGGCTCCTCTCTTATAATGCAGTTCACAGTATGTGCTGATGTCATCTGACTTTTCATGTGGTCTTCAAGAATTGGGGATTACAAGGTTAGTACAAAAATACTGATATTCTGGATACTGATATTTCCATGAGTAATATAAACTTTCTTTTATTCCTAACTCAGATAACTCCTGTACTCCATTGACATTCATCAAAGTACAACCTGCAGAGGGCATCAATCTCAACTAACATAGCAGAGTACACAAAAACAGTGTTTTACATCCTACTTTGGTGAGTTCCATTTGGGGTCTTAAAAAGTTGTGAGTAGCCATCTAAGATGCAGCTATTGGTCTCTCTTTGTCTGGAGCAAAGAAGAGTGAAGAAAATCAAAGACAGGTGGAAACAATTAAACTAAGGGACTAGTGGACCAGGAATACTTCAGCCTACACTACGCTGAGACCAGCACTATATTGTGTCCAGCTACAACTGACAACCACTTGGAAAAGGATCAAAATTGGAGATCCTGGATAGAGTGGAAGAAAAATGAGGAAAAAATTCAAAATCATAAAATGAACAGATTACTGATCTGTAGAAACTGGTGAAACATCAGAGACAATGGACCCTAGTCACCTTTTGGGCCTAGACTTGAACTCATTCCTGTGACTTAATCTTTGTCTAAACAATAGAAAGGCTTATGAGGTGAAATATTGCCAGGCAAGTGGACTCCTCAGAAAAATCATGGGACAGCAGAAGGGCAGAATTTGCATAGGAAGAAAGCTCAAAATGCAGAAATGCATAGGAAAGAAACACATAGTGAAAAGAACCACAGAGAGGAGGTGGGAAGAGAGCACTGTGGTAGTCAATGTCTACAAGACAAAATGTGTATGAATTGTTCAATGGAAAATGAACTTGCTCTGTAAACTTTCACCCAAATCACAATTGAAAAGTTAATTATATATATATATATATATATATACACACACACACACACACACAACAAAACTAAAAACAACAATAAAGTATGACAGCCTGACTTGATAGTTTGCAAGTACGTTAAAATTTCAGTTCCTTTCCATTTTTTGACGATGATTTTAAATATCATGGCTCCTGCTTATGGTATATTTAGATTTCTCCATCAACTTTCTCATATTACTTTGTAGAAATGTATAAAATAAAATGTGTAAGAGTAATATAAATAAGTAAATAAGCAAACAAACAAATCAATCAATCATAAACTTACTTTATACAAGTAAGTGTAAACAGACCATCATACCAATCCTTCCTAATAAGTACAACAATAAACACAACAAAGAAGCTATGTTTTGTTTGAAGTACTGACTCAGAGAGCAGAGGACAGAAGCTGAGAACTGCAGAGAGGCAAGAATAATTTAATCAACACTGAGTCACATACAGTAGGATAATTGTTTATCCTGCCATGCCTGATTATTCCTCCAGCCACAGAGGCCACAGGCTCCTGTAAACTCTTAAAGAAATCCTTACAAAGAGACTGCTTCTTTAACCACCACAGTTCATGTCTAGAAAAGATACCAAGCTTCCGCTTTGAAATAAATAAGGCAGTCCTCCAAAGGAGTCTACTGCCTCGGAAACCCAAGGAGGGGTCACTATGAGTCAGGTCCAACTGGATGGCACATAACAACAGCAACAACAGAGAACTTATCTGTACACTGCTAGCAGCAAGGCTGTTCAAATTGTTATAGAAGTCCTGCTCAGGGACGTTTGCTCCAATAATCACCATTCTATCTACCACTCAGTGCACCCTATAGCCCATTATAAAACCAGAGCTCCTCATCTACACCAAGAAACATAATCAAGTTCTGAAAAGTAAGGAAAGAGAGAAAATCTGAAAGCAGTGTGAGAGAAGCAGTCATATACAAAAGATCTCAAATAAGATTAAATCCCAATTTCCCTTCAGAAACATTAGATGCCAGAAGGCAATGGGAAGATATATTTAAAATGCTGAAATAATATGTATATATATATATATATATATATATGTATATATGGGAGTTCTCGTAGCATAATGCCTAAGGCACTTGACTGCTAACCAGAAGCCGACTCGATAGCTCATAAAGACAACAAAAACTACATGTATATATGTGTGTATGTATGTATGTATATATATATATATATACACACACACACACACATACATACATATATATAAATATATGCATATAATATTATAGATTATATATATATACATATATACATAATCAATGAAGAATTTCCAGTCATTTTCACACAATTGATAGCAAACGGAATTCATATTCAACAGAACAGGCCTAAAAATATTATTATTATAATGGAATGTGAGTTTTGCAAATTAAAGAGAAAAGAACTGGAAATAATACATTCTTCTCAATGTTATCCAGAGAAACCTTATGAATAGCAGTGAAATACTGTCTGATCCATTGCTGGAAAACTTTATGAATAGCCCTGAAACATTGTATAATATAGTGCTGGAAGATGAGCCCCTCAGGTTGGAAGGCACTCAAAATGTGACTGGAGAAGGGCTCCCTCCTCAGAGTAGAACTGATCTTAATTATGTGGCTAGAGTAATGCTTTCAGGCCCCAATTTGCTGACGTGGCATATCTCAAGATGAGAAGAAACAGCTGCAAACGTCCATCAATAATCAGAACATAGAATGTACAAAGTATGAATCTAGGAAAATTGGAAGCTATCAAAAATGAAATGGAATGTATAAAAATTGACATTGTAGGCATTAGCAAGCTGAAATGGACTGGTTTTGGCCATTCTGAATCAGATGATCCAATGATTTACTAGGCCAGGAATGACCAATTCAAGAGGAATGACAGGGCATTCATAATCACAAAAAATGTATCAAGATCTATCAATCATGAAGCACAATGCTGTCAGTGACAGGATAATTTCCATATGCCTATGAGGAATACCAGTTAATACTTGTTGTTGTTTTTGTTTGCCGTCGAGTCGGCCCCGACTCATAGTGACCCCTCCTTGGGTTTCTGAGGCAGTATCACTATGGAAGTAGGATTGCCCAACCTTCCTTCCGAGGAGTGGCTGGTGGGTTTGAACCGCCAGCCTTCTGGTGAGCAGTCAAGTGCCTTAGGCACTATACTACTACTGTTACTCAAATTTATGCACCAACCATCAACATCAAATATGATGAAACTTAAGATTTTTACCAACATCTGGAATGTGAAATTGACCAAACATGAAATCAAGTTGTTTTGATTATCACTGGTGATTGGAATGCAAAAGTTGGAAATGAAGACAAATCACCAATACTTGGAAAATGTGGCCTTGGTGATAGAAATAACACTGCAGACTGCATGATAGAATTTTGCAAGACCAACAACTTATTCATTGCAAATATATTTTTTCAACAACACAAAAGGTGGCTTTACACATGGACTTGACCAGATGGAGTACACAGGAATCTGATCAACTACATATGTGGCAAGAGGTGATGGAGAAGCTCAATGTCTTCAGCCAAAACAAGGCTAGGAGTTGATTGTGCTCATATGCAAATTCAAGCTGAATTTGAAGACAATTAAAAGAAGTCCACAAAAGCCAAAATATGACTGTAGTTATATATCTCCTGAGTTTAGAGACCATCTAAAGAAGAGATTTGATGCATTGAACACCAGTAACCAAAAACTAGAAGAATTGTGGGATGACACCAAGGACATCAACCATAAAGAAAACAATGCATCATTAAAAAGACAGGAAAGGAAGAAAAGACCAAAATGGATGTCAGAAGAGACTCTGAAACTTGCCATTGAACTGAGAGTGTTTACAGTGGATGGAAGAATCGACAAGATAAAAGAGCTCAACAGAAGATGTTAAAGAGCAGCTCAAGAACACAAAGTCAATTATAATGGAATCACAAAGTTAATTATTATAATGGAATGTGAGACCTGGAAAATCTGGAGTTAGAAAACCAAAAAAGAACACAGTAGGCATTTCTCAAGCTGAAAGAACTGAGGAAAAAAATTAAGTGTTGAAGTGCACTATTGAAAGATTCCATGAGCAATATGTTGAATGATGCAGAAAATATCAAAAGATGATGGAAGGAAGAGATTCAAAATGGAGTCTCACCAGTGAGCACTGTTTTTTCCCTCTGGAACCTAAGAACTTTAAGAACTAGGTACAACAATTTGAATTGAGATTTTGGACACTCAGAACAGCTCACTGACCCAGATTGCACCAAACACAGAAGAGCAGAATTGGAGGAAAGGTACAGGGAGATTTTTTTTAGGAAAGAGCTACTGCTGGAAGATGAACGGGCATCTCAGAGAGACCATTGGAAACCTTTCTGGGGCCATGACTGTCTGCCAGGTGGAGGCAGCAGCTTGAGATCCCTGAGCCAAGAATGAGATCAATTATAGCAGCTTACCAGTGACCAATACAATATTCCAGCAGGCAGTGGCAAAGACCTGTCTCCAGTGGCTGATTTTGTCGATAATTTGGAAGGTGAGGGGACAGCGGGGCACAGACTCCATTGCTCTCACACAGGTGGAGATCTCACTGGTGCACCAGAAAGGCTAACTCCCTCCTCTCCCAGCAGATTACAGAGCCTGTTTGGGTCAGACTGGGAGACACCATGCTTTTCTTTCCCATGGTTATCAGGACTGCAGATCACTGGAAGTTATTCCCCCGAATCCACCACAGCTAACATTGCACGCATCTTTGACACCGCAGGTGAGCAGTATCACAGACAAAGTCCAGAGCCTACTATTGCCGATTGTTGGGGATTGCATTACCACCGCAGGTAGATGGGGCACAGAGAGCAGAAAAACTGCAGCTAAGCACACTCATTCGAATTTTGCTCTGGAGCCGTGCTTTGGCACTATGGGGCCGTGGGGGCGGGGGCTTTGAATGTGCATGAAATTGGCAGAAATTTGTGACCCTCTAATAATACGAATCTTTCCCGAGATGGAGCTGTGGTCTTGCAAATAAATACGCCATAATTAAGAGCCAGCTCAGGCACTCCCCTGAGTCCAACACACCTGAAATTGCACACATCTTTGGTGCTACAGGTGGGCGGTATCACAGACAAACTCCAGAGCCAACCATTGTCGGTTGGTCAGGATTGCATTACCACCATGGCCAGATGGCACACAGAGAGCAGAAAAACCACAGCTGAGTGCGCACACTCGAATTTTGCCCTGGAGCTGTGCTTTGGCACTGTGGGGCCACGGAGGTGGGGCCTTTGAGTGTGCCTGAAATTAACAGAAATTTGTGATCCTCTAACAAGAGGAATTTTTTCCTGAGGTCGAGCTGTGGTCTTGCAAATAAATATTTCATCAATAATATCCAGCTCAAAGCCCTAGAAACTGACCCTAGCAACACTAAGCTTTCTTTCTTCTGCTCCCACCTTCTCCACCAATAACTTCACTCATTCAATAGAAGAAACCATATTCAGCCAATTACCATAAAACCTCACACTTTGAACTCTAAACACTCTGTATGAAAAACAGTAACACATATCCACACTACACACATGATTTCAACATCACAAAGAAAACAGTAAAGCGACCCAACACACCTGAATCAATATTAAGGTAAAACACACCAGCTGAAGCTTTTCAAAAAATTAAATGGTAAAACCAAGACAAAACAAATCAACACATAATCAGCACCTAGAGACAATGTTCTACCAAATTCCAAGAGCTTAAGAAGAGGTTCTGCTTTCCAGTAAGCCCAAGAAATCTCTGAACTGGCACTACACAACTGAAAAAGTCTTAGTTTGCACATTTTTTTTTTTTTTCTTTTCTTCTCTAGTGATTAATCCCTTTACTTGTGGGGTTTTTTGGTTTTGTTTTGTTTTTGCTATTTTTTCCCTCTTTTCTGTTTGCTAGTTTGTTTTCTTTCTTCATTATTCTTCTCTACCTTTTTTCTATCCCCAGATATTGCATATTTACCTGTTTTCTTTTTCTTTTCTCCGCTACTTCTTTTTTTCGGGGGGCGGGAACTGTTCCTGTGTGATTTCAGGGTGTATTTTTTGTTTATGTGCTTTTAGTTTTTTTGATG
>NW_006922834.1:136060-136565 GCF_000298275.1 Orycteropus afer afer | reverse complement strand
CAGATGGTTTCAACAGAGAATTCTACCATACATTCAGAGAAGAACTGATATGAATCCTATGCAAACTGTTCCAAAACATAGAGAAGGATGGACTCCTCCCTAACACATTTTATAAAGCAAATATAACCTTGGTACCAAAATCAGGCAAAGACATCACTCAAAAGGAAAACTACAGACCAATATCCCTCATGAATAATATAGAAGCAAAAATCTTCAACAAAATTCTAGCCAATAGACTGCAATAATGTATCAAGATGATCATTCATCGTGACCAAGTGGGGTTCATATCAGGTATTCAGGGATGATTCAACATTAGAAAAACAATCAACGTCATCAACCATGTAAATAAACAAAGGAGAAGAACCACATGATCATATCAATTGATGCAGAAAATGCATTTGATAAAATAGAACACTCATTCCTGATCAAGACTCTCAGCAAAATAGGAATAGAAGGGACATTCCTCAACATAATAAAGGGCATTTATGCAAAACCAACAGCCAAC
>NW_006922834.1:123877-133118 GCF_000298275.1 Orycteropus afer afer | reverse complement strand
ATGGGTCTCTCCTCATCCAGAACAAAGAAGAATGAAGAAAACCAAAATTCATGGAAACAATTACTCTTAGTGACTGCTACACCATCTGATCTGCAGCCTATATGACTATGAGACCAGAAGAACTAGATGGTTCCCGGCTACCACTGTCTTCCACTTGAAAGGGGATCTAGGTAGGAGATCCTTGATAGAGAGGGAGAACAACGTGGAACAAAAGTCGAAATCATTGGAGGAAGAAAAGGGAGGAATCAGGTTTGCTGGTCCAAAAGAGCCAGATGGCCCCTAGTTGCCCTTCAGGTCTGGAATTGAACCCACACCTGTGGTTCCCAGCCAAACAAAAGACAGGCGTATGAGTTGAACATTTACCTCAAGTAGATACACTCCTTGGAGAGATCAATAATCATGGGAGAAAGAAGGGCTGCTTATGCACAGTGAGAAAGCTCAGGGGACAGGAGCCCATGTAGGGATGGACACTGGAAAGAGGTAACTGTGGGGAGGAAGTGAGAGGGGAGCTGTTGCATGGTGCTAAACTGTGGTCAATGTCATGAGACAAAGTGTATATGAACTGCTGTATGGAAAGTGAATTTGCTCTGTAAACCTTCACCCAAATCACAAAAAAAAAAAAAAAAAAGACGATGAAAGGAATACAGAGTTACTACACCAGAAAGAATTGATAAACGATCATCCATTTTAGGAGGTAGTATGTGATCAAGAGCCCATGGTATTGAAGGAAGAAGTCAAAGCTGCACTGAAGGAATTGGTGAAAAACAAGGCTCCAGGAATTGATGGAATACTCACTGAGATGTTTCAACAAATGGATGTCAAGCAAGAGGCACTCATTTTGTTATGCCAAGAGATTTGGAAGACAGCTACCTAGTCAACTGACTGGAAGAGTTCCATATTTGTACCCATTCCAAAGACAGGTGATCCCACAGAATGTGGAAATTATTGAACAGTATCATTTATCTCACACACAAGTAAAATCTTACTGAAGACAAGCAGTTGCAACAGTGTATTGATGAGAACTTCCAGAAATGCAAGCTCGATTCAGAAGAGGACATGGAATGAGGGATATCATAAT
This sequence comes from Orycteropus afer afer, assembly GCF_000298275.1. Lineage (NCBI taxonomy): Eukaryota > Metazoa > Chordata > Mammalia > Tubulidentata > Orycteropodidae > Orycteropus > Orycteropus afer. The sequence continues at coordinate 132,040 of NW_006922834.1, read as the reverse complement.
TGATGTCAGATGAATCTTGGCTCAAAGCAAAGAATATCAGAAAGAAGTTTACTTGTGTTTTATTGACTATGCAAAGTCATTTGATTGTGTGGATCATAACAAATTGTGGATAACAATGAGAAGAATGGGAATTCCAGAACACTCAATTGTACTCCTGAGGAATCTGTACATAGATCAGGAGGCTGCCGTTTGAGCAGAACAAGGGGATACTTCATGGTATAAAATCAGGAAGGGAGTGTGTCAGAGCTGTATCCTTTCTGTACACTTCAATTTGTATGCTGAGCAAATAATCTGAGAACTTGAATTATATGAAGAAGTATGTGACATCAGGATTGGAGGAAAGCTCATTAACCTGAGATATGCAGATGACACAACATTGCTTGCTGAAAGTAAGGATGACTTGAAGTGTTTACTGATAAAGATTAAAAAGTACAGTCTGAAGTAAAGAAAACAAAAATCCTCTCAAGGGGACCAATAAGCAGCATCATGATACATGGAGAAAAGATTGGAGTTGTCAAAGACGTCATATTACTTGGTTCTACAATCAACATCAATGTAAGCAGCAGTCAAGACATCAAAAGATATATTGCACTGGACAAATCTGTTGCAAAAGAACTCTTTCAAGTTCTGAGTAGTAAAGATACCTTCTTGAAGACTATGATGTGCCTAACCCAAGCCATAGTGTTAACAATCACCTAATATGCATGTTAGATCTGGACAAAGAATAAGGAAGACCAAAGAAATAATACAAAGCCATACACAGCATAAAGATCCCTCATAGAGAGAATTGTATGAAGAAAAATAAGGTCTGTTGTAGTTAGGTACCATCAAGTCATCTCCAACTCACAGGGATCCTATGTAGAGCAGAGAAAAGCACTGTCAGTCCTGTGGCAGTCCCATGATCCTTGCTATACCTGAGGCCACTGTTGCAACTTCTGTGTCAATCGATCTTGTTGAGGGACTTCTCCTTTTTCATTGACTCTCCACTTGATCAGGCATGATATCCTTCACCAGGAAATGGTCCCTTCTGAAAACATGACCAAATTAGGTGAGATGAAGTCTGGCCATTCTCACTTGCAAGGAACATTCCAGCTGCACTTCTTCCAGGACACATTTGTTAGTTCTTTTAGCAGTTCATGGTACTTACAGCATTCTTCTCCAACACCACAACTCAAAAGCATCGACTCTTCTTCAGTGTTCCTTATTCATTGTCCAACTCCATGTGCATATGAAGCTATTGACAATATCGTAGCTTGTGTCAGGTGCACCTTAGTCTTCAAGGAGTTATCTTGGCTCTTCACCACTTGAAAGACGTCTTTTGCAGCAGATTTTCTCAAATCTATATGATGTCTGTTATCTTGACTGCTGCTTCCATTGGTGTTGATTGTAAAACCAAGTAATATGAAGTCTTTGACAGCATCAATCTTTTTCGCATTTACTGGTCCACTTGTGAGGATTTTTGTTTTCTTCATATTGAGGTGTAATCCATATTGCAGACTGTAGTCTTCAATCTTCATTAGTAAGAGTTTCAAGTCATCTTCATTTTCACAAGCAACGTTGTGTTGTCAGCACATTGCAGGTTGTTAATGAGTCTTCCTTATTCCATTAATCCTGATGTCACATTCTTCTTCATATAGTCCAACTTCTTGTATTATTTTCCCAGAATACAGATTGAATAAGTATGTTGTTGTTGTTGTTGTTTGCCGTCGAGTTGGCCCCGACTAATAGCGACCCCTCCTTGGGTTTCCGAGGCAGTATTGCCCAACCTTCCTTCCTAGGAGTGGCTGGTGGGTTTGAACCGCCAGCCTTCTGGTTAGCAGTCAAGTGCCTTAGGCACTATGCTACCAGAGCTCCTGAATAAGTATAGTGAAAGAATATAACACTGACACATTCACTTCTTGATTTTAAACCATGCAGTTCTGTTCAAACGGCAGCCTCCTGGTCTATGTACAGGTTTCTCATGAGTACAATCAAATGTTCTAGAATTCCCATTCTTCTCAATGTTATCCATAATTTGTTAGGATTCACACAATCAAATGCTTTTCCATAGTCAATTAAACACAAGTAAACATCTTTCTGGTATTCTTTGCTTTGAGTCAAGATCCATCTGACATCAGCAGTGATATCACTCATTCCATATTCTCTTCCAAATCCAGGTTACATTTCTGGAAGTTCTCTGTCAATATACTGCTGCAACTGTTTTTGAATTATCTTCAGTAAGATTTTACTTGCTTGTGATGCATTAGCATATATTAATGTCATTAGATATTGTTTCATAATTTCCACATGGTGTTTGATCATCTTGCTTTGGAATGGGTACAAATATGGATCTCTTCCAGTAAGTTGGCCAGGTAACTGTCTTCCAAATCTCTTGGAATAGCCAAATGAGTGCCTTCAGTGTGGCATTCATTTGTTGAAATATCTCAGTGGGTATTCCAACAATTCCTGAAGCCTTGTTTTTCCTCAATTCCTTCAATGAAGTTTTGATTTCTTCCTTCAATATCCTTGGTTTTGATCATATGCCACCTCCTGAAATGGATGAACACTGACCAATTTTTTTTTGGTACAGTGACTTTGTATTCCTTCCATCTTCTTTAGATGTTTCCTTTATCATTCAATATATTGGTCATAGAATCATTCAATATAGCAACTAGAGGTTTAAATTTTTTCTTCAGTTCTTTCAGCTCGACGAAATGCTGAGTATGTTCCAGTTTCCAACTCCATGTCTTTGCACATTTCATTGTAATAATTGACTTTGTCTTCTAGAGGTCAAGTAGTGAGTTATTCCCACTACTCATCTGTCATTTTATCATACAGTGGTGGCTTGGTTGTTTCTCTGAAACTGGAAGTTATGCCATACTCATAATGCACAAGCTCAGTGGTGTTTCCAGACTAAGACATACTGGGAAGAAAGACAAAGCCATTCACTTCTGAAAAAATCAGCCACTGAAAACTTAATGAATAAAAGTGTCACATTCTCTGATATATTACTGGAAAACTTTATGGGCAGCTGTGAGACATTATCTGGTATAGTGCTGTAAAATGATCCGCTAAAGGCTGAAAAGCATTTAAAATAAAACTGCAGAAGAGCAGTCTCCTCAGAGTAGTGATGATCTTTATGATGGAAATGGAGTAAAACTTGTGGGACTTTCCTTTCCTGATGTGACATTTCTCAAAATGTGAAGAAACAACTGCAAACATTCATTAATAATAAGAATGTGGAATGTACAAAATATGCATCTAGGAAAATTGGATGTTCCTCAAAATTAAATGGAACACATAAAGTTTGATATCCTAAATATAATTGAGCTGAATTTAACTGGTATTGGCCCTTGTGAATCAGACAACCATATGGTACACTATGCTAAGAATGATAAATTGAGGAGCAATAGTGTCACATTCATCATAAAAAAATATCAAAATCTTTTCTGAAGTACTATGATGTCAGTGATAGGATAATAACTGTATACCTACAAGGAAGACTAGTTAAAACTATGATCATTCAAATGTATGCACCAATCACTAAAGCCAAAGATGAAGAAATTGAAGATTTTACTAACTTAGGTAGCCTGGAAATTAAGATGTACAGATAATTGCAGGTGATTAGAATGCAAAACTCAGGAACAAAAGAGAAGCATGGGTAGTTGGAAAATATAGTCTTCTAGGTAGAAATGACACCAAAAATTGTATGATATAATTTTTCAAGACCAACGACTTATTCATTGCAGAAGTTATTTCTCAACAACATAGACAATGGCTATATATTTGGATCTAACAAGATGGAATACACAGGAATCATCAGATGGACTACATCTGTGGAAAAAGTTTATGGAGAAATTTAATGCCACCAGCCAATAAAGGGTAGGAGCTGACTATGGAACAGACCATCAGTTGCTTATATGGAAGTTCAAGTTGAAGCTTAAGAAAATTAAATCAAGTCCACTAGAACCAAAATACAACCTATATTATATCCCAATTGAATTTAGAGACCATCTGAATAATAGATTTGACCCTTTGGATACCAACAGAAAAACAGATGAGTTGTGAGATAACATCAAGAGAATCATACATGAATAAAGTAAAAGATCATTAAAAAGACAAGAGAGAAAGAAAAGACCAAAATGAATGTCAGAAGAAACTCTGAAAATTGATCTTGAATGGAGAGTAGATAAAGTGAATGGAAGAAATGGTGACATAAGAGAACTGAGCAGATTTCGAAGGGCAGCTTGAGAATAAAAAGTCAATTATTATAATGAAATATGCAAAGACCATTTAGAAAATCAAAAGGAAATAATATACTCAGCATTTCTCAAGCTGAAAAAACTGAAAAAAAAAAAAAAATCAAGCCTCGGATTGCAATATTGAAGGATTCTATGGGCAACATATTGAACTATGCAGGAACCATCAAGAAAAGATGGAAGGAATGAATATAATCACTGTACCAAAAAGAATTAGTTTGTTTTCACACATTTCAGGAGGCAAGATCAAGACCAATGATATTGAAGGAAGATTTCCAAGCTGCACCAAAGGAATTGGCCAAAAACAAGGCTCCAGGAATTCACATAGCACCTATAGAGATGTTTCAATAAACAGATGTAGCACTGGAGGTGCTTACTTGTTTATGCCATGAAATTTGGAAAAGACCTCTGAGGCCAACTGACTGGAAGAGATATATATTTGTGCCTATTCCAAAGAAAGGTGCTATAGCAGAATTTCAAAATTATTGAACCATATCATTAATATTATGTGCAAGTAATATTTTGCTGAAGATATTTCAAAAACTGTTGAAGTACTATATTGACAGGGAACATTCCAGGAATTCAAGCTGGATTCAGAAGAGGACATGGAATGAGCGATATTGCTGATGTCCCATGGATCTTACCTGAAAGCAAAGAATATCATAAATATATTTAGTGGTGTTTTGTTGACTGTGCAAAGGCATTCAACTGTATATGGATCATAACAAATTTTGGATAACATTGCAAAGAATGGAAATTCCAGAACACTTAATTGTGCTAATAAGGAATTTGTACGTAAACCAAGAGGCTGTCATTCAAACAGCAAAAAAAAAAAAAAAAAAAAGAAAAAGAAAAAGGATACTCCATGGTTTAAAATCAAGAAAGAAGTGCATCAGTGTTGTATCTGTTCACCACACATATTCAATCTGTATGCTGAGAATATAATCTTTGAACCTGGACTATGTGAAGAAGTACATGGCATCAAGATTAGAAAAAGGTTCATTAACATCCTACCATATGCAGATGACCCAATGTTCCTTCCAGAAAGTGAAGATGACTTGAAGCACTTACTAAAGAAGATGGAAAACAACCTTCAGTATGGATTTTACCTCAACAACAACAAAAATCCTCACAATTTGACCAATATGTAACATCATGATAAATGGAGAAAAGATAGAAATTGTGAGGGATCTCATTTTATTGGGTCTACTTTTAACACCCATGGAAGCAGTGAAAGCAGCAGTAAAGGAATCACATGTAGTATTGTACTGGGCAAATCTTTTGCAAAAGACCCCTTTAAAGTATTGAAAAACAAAGATGTCACTTTGAAGACTAAGGTATGCCTAATTCAACCCATGGTATTTTCAATCACCTTATTTGCATGTGAAAGCTGGATGATGATAAGGAAGATAAAAAGAATTGATTCTTTTTGAGTGGTGTTGACAAAGAATACTGAAAATACTGTAGACTGACAGAGGAAGAAGAAATCTGTCCACGAAGAAGTGCAGCCAGAATGCTCCTTAGAAGAGAGAATCACCAGACTCCATCTCACCTACATTAGTCATTTTGTCAGAAGGGATTAGTCCCTAGAGAAGGATATATCATGTGTGGTCAAACGGATGGTTAATGAAAACGGAGAAGATCCTCAACAAAAAGGATTTTCACCATGGTTGCAATGATAAATGTAAGCATAGCAAGGGATGTGAGGATGAAGAAGCAGAACTGCGAAGTGTTTCATTCTATTTTATGTAGGGTTGCTATGAGTTGGAGCCCACTACATGACACCTAATAAAACAGCAACAATAAGATATTCATGCTTGATAATTCTAAATAATTGTCCTTCAGGGTTTCTATTGACAAGTATATAAAAAGGAAGGATAAAAATAATTCAGTTGTTGTAGTTGTTATGTGCCATTGACTCAGCTCTGACTCATACTACAACAGACCCTATGTAGAAGAGAATGAAACACTGCCGGTCCTGTGCCAGCCTTATAATCCTTACCATACTGGAGCCCATTGTTGCAGCCACTGTGTCAATCAATCTCACTGAGGGCTCTCCTCATTTTCATTGACGCTCCACTTACCAAAATAGTTCAGGGGACACGTGAAATAAAAAGACATAATTAGTGATTTAAAAAGGAAAAAAAAAATGGAGTGGAGAGAAGCTAAGATAAAGTTATAGAATTCCTTGTATTCTACTGAAATTAAGTTAGCACCAATTGGCCCAAGGATATTATAAATGCATTCTATTAAATGTCATTTTAATGGTAACCACTAAAAAAAAATATCTAAACAGCATACAGAAAAAGAAAGAGAAGGAATCAGAAGAACTCACTACGATTAAAAAAAAAAAAAATCACAAAAGCAGAAAGTAGTACAGGAAAAAGAAAAAGAATATTTAAGACACACACAAACACAAAAATAAATAACAAAATGGCAGAATTAAGTCACTTTTTCACTAATTACAATTAATGTTAATGGACAAAATGCTCCAATCTAAAGGCATAGAGTGGTCAAATGTATAAAACAAACATGATCCAATTATATTCTGTTTTCAAGGGTCACACCTTAGACCCAAGGACACAAATGGACTGAAAATGAAAAGATGAAAAAAAATTCCCTGGAAATAATTACCAAAATATTAGACAAAGTAGACTTTAAGACAAAATCTTTCAGAAGAATAGTGAGGAACATTATGAAATGATAAGAGAGTCAATTCATCAAGAAGATTTAACAGTCATAAATATATGTAACTATCACGGGACCACCAAATCTATAAAAGAAACACTAGTAGAATGGAAGGGAGAAATAGCTAGTACTACAATAAATGTAAGCAGCATTTATTGATGAAAATTAAAGACTACAATCTGCAGCATGGATTATACCTCAACACAAAGAAAACAAAAATCTTTAAAATTGGCTAATAAGCAGCATCATGATACATGGAGAAAATATTGAAGTTGTCAAATATTTCATATTGCTTGGTTCCACAATCAACACCAGTGGAAGCAGCAGTCAAGAAATCAGACAATGTATATCATTGGGCAAATATGCTGCAGAAGACCTCTTTAAAGTACTGAAAACAAAGACATCTCTTTGAAGACTAAGGTGCACCTAACCCATATGTATGTGAAAGCTGGACAATGAATAAAGAAGACCAAAAAAAAGTTGATGCTTTTCAGTTGTGGTGTTGGCTAAGAATACCAAACCTACCATAGACTGCTAAAAGAACTAATAAATCTGTCCTGGAAGAAGTGCAGCCGGAATGTTGCTTGCAAGCAAGAATGGCCAAATTTTGTCTCACCTGCTCTGGCCATGTTGTCAGAAGGGAGCATTCCCTGTAGAAGGATATAATCCTTGGTGAAGTGGAGGGTCAGCAGAAAAGGGGAAAATTCTCAACAAAATGGATTGACACAGTGGCTGAAACAAAGAGCTCAAGTGTAGTAAGTATTGGGAGGCTGACACAGGAGTGGACAGAGTTTCGTTCTGTTATACATGGGGTCATTAAGAGTCAGAGCTGACTCAATGGCACCTAAAAATAACACCACCATACTTGTTGAAGACTTTAATATGCCACTTTCAATATTAGAAAGAACATCTAGAAAGACTATCAGCAAGGTAATATACAATTTGAAAGACACTATAAACCAGCTACAGTTAAAATAGAACATTTCCCCAAATAACAGGACAATCTTCATTATATTCTAGTGAACATGTTTAATTCTCCAGGATAGACCTCATGGTAGGTAACAAAGCAAGTATCAATAAATTTAATACAACTGAAACCATGAGAAGGATTTACTCTCACTACAGTAAAGTGTAGCTAGGAATCAATAACAAGAAAAACAATGGAAAATACACAAATATATGGATATTAAAAGATACACTATCAAACTGCTAATAAATTGAGGATGAAATCACAGAT
>NW_006922834.1:121696-123327 GCF_000298275.1 Orycteropus afer afer | reverse complement strand
AAAAAAAAAAAAAGAGAAGAAAGAAAGAAAGTCATTACATTGATTCCAACAATTAACCACCAAAATCCCCCCAAAATAAATAAATAAGTGAATGAATAAATGAATAGATAAATAAATAAGTCCTGGACAAGATTTTATCAATGGGGAGTTCTAACAAACATTTAGAGAAGAATTGACAGAAATCCTATTTTAAAAATTCCAAACAATAAAGAACTATAACCTAATTCCTTCCATGGAACACACATAACTGATACCAAAACAAGAAAAGACACAATAAGAAAAGAAACATAGAGGCCAATATTTCTTTTGAATATAGATGCAAAATTCTTCAAAAACTCCAAGCAAACAGGATCCAACCAACAGGATATTAGAAGGTCAGACATCATGGCATCGTAGAATTTAAGTTTTTATAAGAATACAGGCATGTTTCAATTTTTGAAAATTGATCAATCTAGTACACCACATCAATAGAACAAAAGAAAAGAACTACACAGTTTATTAACAGAAAAAAACAGTTTGGTTATATGGTTATGAATTATTGACAAGGAGATCTGGAAAAGTTTTATATCAATGGGCTACTAATGAAAGGTTAGCATTTGGAGAATATTTTTGTGTTCTTTTTGAATGATCACCCAAGTTCATTCACTGGAGGAGATTCTTGAAAATCAGCAGGACCAAACATCCTGTTCTATTATGATTGTCAGTTTCTTCGTGAAGACACCCTGTCATAACTATGACAGAGAATTTGACAACACAAATTTTAAATAAAAACTGTTCCTTTACAATTTTGATCTCAAAACTATTTCTGAGTGTCCATTAGTCAATAGTATAGACCAATGTCGAGCCACCTATATGCCATCTTTTCCTGAGAACAAACTAGCTACTGGGTTGATCATATCAAACCTATTCCAAAATGAGAGGATTTAACTTAACATGGATTTAATTTTCCTTTTCCACTCTTGATTCTTCTATTGTTGTTGTCATGCTTTAACAAATCAATCATGTACAGGGAAAGAGCCAATGACCAACAACTATGGCAATTAATCGTACTACTATATATACACCATCCACAAAGAGGTGAAATAGGCTACTGAAATCTCAGTTATTCTACCAGTTTGGAGATAACATTACGTGTGTAGGATTGTGCAAGCAAACGTTGAAAACATAGGCTTTCAGACTGCGTTCTTAATGAAAGTTTAATTTGCAGGGCTCTTGATAAACAGAGAGGAGGTCTGATGGCATAATCGCTAAGGCATTTGACTGCTAATCAGAAGGTTGGTGGTTCAAACCCACCAGACACTCCATGGAAGAAAGACTGGACAGTCTACTTCTGTAAAGATTTACCACCTCAAAAACACAAAGAGGGTCACTATGAGTCAGCATCAACTTGATGGCACGAGGTTTTTTGTTTGTTTGTGTTTGCTTTGGTAAAGAGAAAAGAGGAAAAAAGGGCAACTGTTCTTGGAAAAAAAAATGTACAGGAATGTTCTAGGACACATGATATGAAGATGTACTTGCACAGATTGTTGTCAGGAAAAAACTGATAAAAATAATTACTTACAAGATAATTGTAGTTTTAATTATGCTGAAATTTGTGAAATAAATCTCTTCTTTTTCTTTCGAATATTGGA
>NW_006922834.1:120294-121456 GCF_000298275.1 Orycteropus afer afer | reverse complement strand
ACAATGTTTCCATTGGATTTAAGAATGATGTTGCCTCAAGCCCATTTTAATCTCTTCTTCTCACATGGCCCTTTTGGGTTCCTTATATAACTGAAACATCACAAATGACTATGGTGATGGATTCTGATTATCATGAGAAAATAGACTGCTATAAGAGGTAAGGGGTGTATGTTGGGAAGCCAAAAGATTTTCTGGGATATCTTATAATAAATATATTTTTTATATCTATGTAGAAGTAAAAGCTAAAAATTTATATATATCACCCAATGAAGTCAGACCAACTAAGAGAAAAGGCAAGACACATCATCAGTGAAGGCTAAAACATACTATCAGATAATATGTTATTTTCACCCATTTCAGGAAGCGGCATATGATCTAGAACCAATGGTACTGAAGGAGGAAGTCAAAGCTGCAATGAAGGAATTGGCGAAGAACAAGGATCCGGGAATTGAGGGAATACTGATTGAGATATTTCAACAAATGGATGCCCCATTGGAGGCACTTACTTGGTTATGCCAAGAGATTTGGAAGACAGCTACCTGGCCAACTGACTGGGAGGGATCCATATTTGCACCCATTCCAAAGAAAGGTGATCCCACAGATTGCGGAAATTATAGAGCAATATTATCAATATTGCATGCAAGTAAGATCTTACTGAAGATAATTCAAAAACGATTGCAGCAGTATATTGACAGAGAACTTCCAGAGGTGCAAGCTGGACTCAGAAGAGGATGTGGAACAAGGGATATCAAGTTGTTGTCAGATGGATCTTGGCTCAAGGCAAAGAATACCAGAAAGATATCTACTTGTGTTTTATTGACTATGCAAAGGCATTTGATTGTGTGGATCATGACATATTATGGATAACATTGAGAACAATGAGAATTCCCAAGCACTTGATAGTACTCATGAGGAACCTGCACCATGACCAGGAGGCTGTCATTTGAATGGAACAAGCGGATACTGCATGGTTTAAAATCAGGAAGGGAGTGTGTCAAGGTTGTATCCTTTCACCATAATTGATTCAATCTATATGCTGAGCAAATAATCTGAGAAGCTGGACTATATGAAGAAAAACATGGCATCAGGATTGGAGGAAGCATCATTAACAATCTGAGATATGCTGATGATAGAACTTTGCTTGCTGAAAGTGAGGATGACT
>NW_006922834.1:112665-119760 GCF_000298275.1 Orycteropus afer afer | reverse complement strand
TAAGAAGGGACCATTCCTTGGAGAAAGATGTCATGTTTGGTAGGGTGGAGGGTCAACGAAAGAGGGGGAGGCCTTCAACGAGATGGATTGACATGTTGGCTGCGATGACGGGCTCAAGTATTGCAGGGATTGTGGAGCTAGCACTGGATTGGGCAGTGTTTCATTCTGCTGTGCATGTCGCTATGAGTTGAAAATGACTTGATGGCACCTAAAAAAAAAAAAAAAACATGATATTTTTAGTTTGTAATAGGTAGTAGAATAATGAAATTATAAACTACAAGCAATAACAACCTTATGATCCATTTAACCATCAAGGACTATAGTAGTTCCATGTTGTTGTTGTTGTTATGTGCCCTGGAGTCGGACCCAACTCCTTGGGTTTCTGAGGCAGTATCACCATGGAAGTAGATTTCGCCATCTTCCTTCTGAGGAGTGGCTGATAGGTGTCAACCCCAGCCTTCTGGTTAGCAGTCAAGTGTCTTAGGCACTATGCTACCAGAGCTCCACGTAGCTCCATAGGCACACATATTCTTTTTCATTGTATTATTTGAAAGAATTTATTTATATTTCACTCATGTCTCTTCTCCCTCTTTTTGGTCTTAGAAAAGTAATGTTAGTAAACCAAAAAAAAAAAAAAAATGAGTTTTTCAGATAAAGGAAAATAAATCTCTAATTTTTAACAGAAATAAATATGCATTGAAATTCACCTAGACATGGCTACAATAACTGATTTGATTCTGGCATTTTCTTTCTGGAAAACTGGGTGAGCATCTGTTCATTACTGTAATGATACCTGTACAATTTAAAATGGAACATGATTTTGGTTATAATTATTTTTGTGTTTAACATAGCTGTGACATTGTATTTGAAAGCCCAGCGCCCAAAGGTATAGGACAATTGTGTGGTTCTTTCTTTTTGTATTAGAACTTATTCTTGTCATTCTAACAGCTTACTCTATAGCATGGTCTGGGAACCTAACAACCACACTTCCAAGCCCTCCTTGCCTGTAGGATTCTACTTTACATGCTACAAGTTAGAGACTTAAGTGTGAGTTTTGGAATTTGGGGAAAAAGAAAAAAAAAAAAAAAAAAAGCCTACCCATGCAGAAATGAGTAAGTGATTGCTCGAGCAGATGCAAGAAATGATGTTTGCAATGGCGTAAAGGACAACTACAGTGAGTTACCTTAAGTGATGTAGGCAGCAAGAGACTATGTGAAGTAATTTTCCATGAATTCTGTGCTTCCTAATTTTCTCTTCTGATTCTTCTTGATGTTTATGCCCCATCCTTTGAGACAATTTGAAGGCAACAAATTTTAATTATTAAATTCTTTTTTAATAAAATATCTAGACTTTTATGCATTCAAAACAAAAGCTTGAATTACATATCAGTCTGTTTTAGAAGATTAATATATTTTGCATTTTGACTTATGCCTAAGTTCCTTTGAGATTGCTTAGTAGGACAAATATCCCTAAACCTGATGACCCGTAAATTGACTTCTAATTTAAATAAATAAATACAGAAGCTTTCTAACCTATTACTGAAAATTTGCTAAATGGAATATTAACCTTTATGTATAAAAATATCTATTTTACCTATATCAGCAATTGTCAAACTTTCAAGAATAACATAATCACCTGCAACAGACTTGCTAGAACAAAATGCTAGGGTTCAACCTCAGATTCTATTTTAGTAGTCCTGTAATAGGCATAAGGAACTTTGGTGGCACAGTGTTTATTGCAGTGTTTAATGGCTGCTAACTGGAAAAAAAAAAATAGTGGTGGTTCCACCACCACAGGAAAGAGATGAGGCACTTTTTTTCTGTCAAAATGTACAACCTTGGAAAATTTCCAGGACAGTTCTGCTCTATCCTAAAAGGTTGCTATGAGTTGAGAGTTGAATTCAACTCAATGGAAATGATTTCTAAGTAGTGGGCATAGAAGCAGTGGTGGTATAGTGGTTAAAGTTTTCTATTGCTAACCAAAAGGTCAGCAGTTGGAACTCACCAGACACTACACAGGAGAAAGATGGGGCAGTCTGCTTACATAAAGATTCACAGTCTTAAAGATCATACCAGACAGTATGCCTACATCTTATGGGGTCTCTTTGAGTCAGAATCGGATTGATGGCATTGTTTTTATTTTTACTTCTTTTTTTATATTTTCTTTTCTTTCTTTCTTTCTTTCTTTCTTTCTTTCTTTCTTTCTTTCTTTCTTTCTTTCTTTCTTTCTTTTCTGTGGTAGACATAGGAGTCCATGGGTGGTGCAAACAGTTAACTCTCTTTGTTGGTAACCAAAAATTAGATGTTAGTTTCTACCCAAAGGTGCATCAGAAGAAAGTCTTGTTGCTCTACTTCAAAAAAGAAAAAAAAGGAAAAAGCCATTGAAAACCTTACAGAGCACAGTTCTGCTCTGAGCTGTGCCAGGTTGCCATTAATTTGAGGTGACTGAACCTGTAATGAGTAGTAGTACAAGAATGTTGTTGTTGTTTTGTGCCGTTGAGTCAGCCCTGACTCATAGCAACCCTTTCTTGGGTTTCTGAGGCAGTATCACTATGGAAATAGATTGTGCAACCTTCCTTCTGAGGAGTGGTTGGTGATAAGAATTTCTATAAAGTCTCAAGGTGATGCCAATGCTGCTCTTCCATGACCCATATTTGAGAACCATTGCTCTGTCTCTATGATTGTATTGCATAACTTTCTCTTTTTCAAATAAATCTGTACTTAATCAATTTTTGTGCTTAGGAGGCAGGTGCTATATGTTGGGGCTTAGTGCTGTTGAGTCAGTTTTGATTCAGTGAGACCCTATGTGCAATAGAATGAAACACTACCAACCCCATGCCATCCTTACGATCACTGCCAGGCTTCAGTTCTTCATTGCAATCGCTGTATCAATCCATCTTCTTGAGGATCTTTTCCTTTTTCGCTAGCCCTCCTCTACACAAGGAGCTCTGGTAGCATAGTGCCTAAGGCACTTGACTGCTAATCAGAAGGCTTGTGGTTCAAACCCACCAGCCACTCCTCAGAAGACAGGTTGAGCAATCTCCTTCCGTAGTAATACTGCCTCGGAAACCCAAGGAGGGTTCGCTATCAGTCGGGTCCGACTCGACGGCACATAACAACAACAACTGCTTTACCAGTAAGATATTCTTCTCCAGGGATTGGTCCCTTCTGGCAACATGACCACTTTCATTTCTAAGGAACATTCCAGCTGTACTTCTTCCAATACAGACATGTTCATTCTTCTAGCAGTCCATGGTACATTCAATATTCTTCACCAACACCACAATGCAAATGAATCAATTCTTCTGTGATTGTCTTTACTCACTTTCTAGTTCTCACATGCATATAAGACTGTTGAAAATAGCATACCTTGGATCATGTACACTTTAGAGTCCAAATTGACGACTTTAAACATTTTAGAGTAGTCTTTTTGTAAGAGATTTGCCTAGTGCAATATGTCATTTGATTAATTGACTGCTGCTTCCAGAAGACCATTCATCTGTCAGCTTGTCATGTGTGTGTGTTGCTGTAAGGCTGGAAGCCATATTTCAAATACCAGCAGGGTCACCCATGGTTGTTTCAGCAGAGCTTCCAGACGAAGACAAACAGGGAAGAAAGATAGAGTGATCCATTTCTTATAAAACTGGCTAGTGTAAACCTTATGAATAGCAATGAAACACTGTCTGATAGAGTGCAAGAAGATGATCCCCTTGGTTGGGAAGGTACTTGTTATATGACTAAGGGGGAGCTGATACCTGAAAGTTGACTTTAATGATGTGGATGGAGTAAAACTTTCTGCATCTTCATTAGCTGATGTGGCATGATTCAAAATGAGAAGAAACAGGTGCAAATATCCTTTGTTGTTATTGCTATTAGGTGCCATTGAGTCATCTTCGACTCATAGTGACCCCATTCACAGCAGCAAAAAACACTGACCTGTCCCATGCCAGCTCCATGATCCCTGCTTTACTTGAGCCCATCACCGCAATCACTGTGTTAATCCATCTCATTGAGTGTCTTCCCCTCTTCCGTCAACCCTCCAACTTACCAAGCATAACATCCTTCTCCAGGGAATGGTTCCATCTGATTACATGACCAAAGTAGGTGAGATGAAGTTTGGCCATTCTCACCTCCAAGGAGCATCCTAGCTGCATTTCTTCTAGTACAGATTTATTAGTTCTTTTAGCAGTCCATAGTACTTTCAGCATTCTTCACCAGCACCACAACTCAAAAGCATCAATTCTTCTTCGGTCTTCCTTATTCATTGTCCAGCTCTCACCTGAATATGAGGTGATTGAATATATCATGGCTTGTGTCAGGTGCACCCTAGTCCTCAAGGAGACATCTTTGCTCCCCAGCACTTGAAAGAGGTCTTTTGCAGCCAAATTGCCCAGTGGTATATGTTGTCTGATGTCCTGACTGCTGCTTCCATTTGCATCAATTATAGAATCAAGCAATGTGAAGTCTTTGACAACTTCATTTTTTTCTCCATTTATGGTGATGCTATTTTTAGGTGCAGTTGTGAGAAATTTTGTTTTCTTTATATTGAGATGTAATCCATAATGCCTACTATATTCTTCAATCTTCATCAGTAAGTGCTTCAAGTCATCCTCACTTTCAGCAAGCAAAGTTCTGTCATCAGCATACCACAGGTTATTAAGAATTCTTCCTCCAATCTTGTTGCTACATTGTTCTTCATATACTCTAGCTTCTCAGACTATTTGCTCAGCATACAGATTGAATGAAGTTGTTGTTGTTGTTATGTGCCATTGAGTCAGACCCAACTCATAGCAACCCCTCCTTGGATTTCTGAGGCAGCATCACTATGGAAGTAGATTGCCCTATTTTCCTTCCGAGGAGTTGCTGGTGGGTTTGAACCACCAGCCTTCTGGTTAGCAGTCAACTACCTTAGCCACTACGATACCAGAGCTCTCTAAAGATTGAATAAGTATGGTGAAAGGACACAACCCTGACATACTCCCTCCTTGACTCTAAACTATGCATTGTCCCCTTGTTCTATTCAAACAACAGCCTCCTGGTCTGTGTACAGGTTCCTTATGAGAACAATTAAGTGTTCTGGAATTCTCATTCTTCTCAATGTTATTGACAATTTATTACGATTCACAGAATTGAATGCCTTTGCATAGTCAATAAAACACAAGTAAGCATCTTTCTAGTATTCTTTGCTTTGAGCTAATTTCCATCTGACATCCACAATGATATCCCTTGTTCCACATCCTCTTCTGAATCTGGCTTGCTCCTCTGGACGTTCTCTGTCAATGTACTGCTAAAACCATTTCTGAATTATCTTCAGTAAAATTTCACTTGTGTTCGATATTAATGATGTTGTTCTATAATTTCTACATTCTGTGGGATCACATTTCTTTGAAATGTGTTCAAGTATGAATCTCTTCCAGTCAGTTGGCCAGGTCGCTCTCTTCTAAATCTCTTTGCATAACCAAATAAGTGCCTCCAGTCGGGCATCTGTTTGTTAAAATATCTCAATGGATTTCCTTCAATTCCTGGAGCCTTGTTCTTTGTCAGTTCCTTCTGCGGAGCTTCAACTTCTTTCTTTAATACCATTGGTTCTTGATCATATGTCACCTCCTGTAATGGATGAAGATCTACCAGTTCTTCTTGGTACAGTGACTGTGTATTCCTTCCATCTTTTTTTGTTGCTTTCTGCATCATTCAATATTTTGCCCATAGAAACTTTCAATATTGCAACTCGAGGCTTAAATTTTTTACTCAGTTCTTTCAGCTTGAGAAATGCTGAGTGTGTTCTTCCCTTTTGTTTTCCTGACTCCAAGTCTTTGCACATTTTATTAGAGCAATTTGCTTTGTCTGCTCGAGCTGCTCTTTGAAATATTCTGTTCAGCTCTTTTGTCTTGTCATTTCTTCCATTTGCTTAGGCTACTCTCTGCCCAAGGGCAAGCTTGAGAGTCTCTTCCCTCATCCAGTTTGGTCTTTTCTTTTTTTCTCATCTTTATAATGACCTCTTGCTTTCTTCATGGATGATGTTCTTGATGTCATCCCATAATTCTTTTGGTTTTAGGTCATTGGTGTTCAATACATCAAGTCTAATCTTTAGATGGTCTCTAAATTCAGGAGAGATATATTCAAGATCCTGTTTTGGTTCTCGTGGATGTATTTTAATTGTCTTCAAGCTGAACTTGCATATGAGCAGTTGATGGTCTGTTCTACAATCAGTTCCTGGCCTGTTTTATCTGAAGATATTGAGTATTCCATCACCTCTTGTCATAGATATAATCAATCTCATTCCTGTGTATTCCATCTGGCAAATTTCATGTGTATAGCTGTTGTTTGTGTTGTTGAAAAAAAAGATATTTGCAATGAATAAGTCGTTGGTCTTGCAAAATTTTATCATGCGATCTCCAGTGGTATTTCTGTCACTATGACCAAATTTTCCAACTACCAATGATAGTTCTTTGTTTCCAACTTTTGCATTCCAGTCACCAATGATAATTAACACATCTTGATTGCATGCTCCATCAATTTAAGACTGCAGAAAATGATAGAAATCTTCATTTTCCTCATCTTTGGCTTTTGTGGTTGGTGCATAAATTTGACTAATAGTCATATAAACTGGTCTTCCTTGTAGATGTATGGATATTATCCTATCAATGACAGCATTGTACTTCAGAAAAGGCCTTGAAACATCCTTTGTGATGTTGAATGCCACCATTCCTCTTTAAATTGTCATTCCTGGCATTGTAGATCATTTCGTTGTCTGGTTCAAAATAGCCAAAACCAGTCCACATCAGTTCACTAATGCCTAGGATATCAATATTTATGTGTTCCATTTCATTTTTTACAATTTCTAATTTTCCTAGAGTCATACTTAGTACATTTCATGTTCCAAATATTAAAAGATGTTTATAGCTGTTTCTCCTCAATTTAAGTTGTGTCATGTCAGCAAATGGACATCATGAAAGCTTTACTTTATCCACCTCAGTAATATTGGTTCTGCTCTGATGATCCAGAACTTTCCCAGTCTTGTTTTGAGAGCCTTCTGACCTAAGTGGCTCATCCTCCTGCACTGTGTCAGACATTGCTTCTGGGCTATTCATACAAT
>NW_006922834.1:109648-112330 GCF_000298275.1 Orycteropus afer afer | reverse complement strand
CCCTCCACTTTTCCTGTCCCTTGTGGTTAATTCCATTAATTATAGGGATATAGGATGTATGAGGTATGGATCTAGGAAAATATGTATCAGTGTTGTACCTTTTAACCATACTTATTCAATCTATATGCTAAGCAAATAATTCAAGAGGATTGACTATATGAAGAAGAATGGGGAATCTGGATTAGAGGAGGTCTCATTAACAACCTGAAAGAATGCACAAGTAAGACGGACACAGGGAATGTATAATCACAGGTAGGAAGTGTCAGCAGAGCAGTTACACTGCAGGGAATATAACCAGTATCAGAAAACAAAATGTGCATGAACTATTGAATGTAAAATAAGTTTGCTTTGTAAAATTTAACCCAAATCAGTATAAAAAGTTAAGAAAAATAAAATTGTTACAGCATAACTCTGACAGAAATTCAAACCAGATTCACAAAAGGGTATTGAATAAGGGATATCATTGCTGATGTCAGATGTATCATGGCTGAAAGCAAAGAATACCAGAAAGATGTTTATTTGTGTTTTATTGACTATGCAAAGACATCTGACCATGCATATCATAGCATATTATGGATAACATTGTGAATCATGAGCATTCTAGAACACGTAATTGTGCTCATAAGGTACCTGAACATAGAATAAGATACTGCCATCAAACAGAACAGGGGATATTGAATGGTTTAAAATTAGGAAAGGTGTTGTCATAGTTATACCCTTTTGCCATACTTAGTTTGTAAACTGAGCAAATAATCTGAGACGATGGAAAATATGAAGGGGAATGTGTCACCAAGATTAGAGGAAAAATCACTATACAAATGGTATAATTTTTCATGTCAAGTTGACTTGAAGCACTTACTGAAAAAGATCAATGATTAAGCAGCATCACCATAAACAGAAAAAAAGATTGAAGTTCTCAGGGTTTCCATTTTACTTGGACCACAAGCAATGCTCATAGAAGCAGCAGTCAAGAAACCAAATAACAAATTGCACTGGGCAAATCAGCTGCACAAGACCTCTTCAATGTGTTAAAGATCAAAGGTGTCACTTTAAAGAGCAAGCTGCACCTGATATAAGCCACAGAATTTTCAAAAGCTTCATATGCATGTGAAAGCTGGACAGTGAATAAGGAAGACCAAAGAATTGATGACTTTGAAATGTCATGTTGGTGAAGAATACTGAAAATATCATTGACTGCCATAAAAATGAACAAATCTGTCTTGGTAAGAAGTACAACCAAAATCCTCCTTAGGATTGAGAATGGCCATACCTCATCTCACATACTTTGGTCATGTTGTCAGAAGGGATCAATCTCTTGAGAAGATTATCACGCTTGGTAAAGTGGAGGATAAGTGAAAAAGGGCAAGACAATTAATAAGATGGATTAAAAAAGTTGCTGCAACAGTGGGCTGATGGGCTCAAGCATAACAATTATTATGTGGATGGTACAGGAGCAGGCAATGTTTATTCTGTTGTACATAGGTTTGCTATGAGTCTAAGCTAACTCAACAGAACCTATCAACATCAACAAAATATCCCACCTGAATTTAGATAGCATCAAAGGAATAGATTTGATGAATTGATCATTCATAATTGAAGACCAGATGAGTTATAGGATGATAAGGAAAGCATACAAGAAGCAAGCAAAAGGTCATTAAAAAGACAAGCAGAGGGAGAGAAGACCAAAGTGGATACTTTGAGACTTTGATACTGCCTCAGAAACCCAAGGAGGTTTCTCTATGAGAACAGGATGACTCAGTGGCACATAACAACAACAACAACATAGACAAAATAGTAAATGATGCAAGAAGTATTAAAAGATGATGGAAGGAATACACAGAGTCACTGTACTAAAACGGATTTGTTGAAGTTCAACCATTTCAGGAGGTAGCATATGATTAACAATCTATGCTATTGAGGGAAGAAGTTTAAACTGCATTGAAGGAATTGTGGAAAACAAGGCTTGAGGAATTGAGGGAATACCCATTGAGATGTTTCAACAAAAGGATACAGCTCTGGATGTGCTCACTTGGTTATGCCAAGAAAATTGGAAGAAAACTACCTAGCCAACTAACTCAAAGAGATCCATATTTTTGCAAATTTCAAAGAGAGGTGATCCAATAATGTGTGGAAATTATAGAACAATATCATCAATACCACACGCAAGTAAAATTTTGCTGAGGATAATCCAAAAACATTTGCAGCAGCACATTCACATAGAACTGCCCAAAATTCAAGCCAGAATCAGAAAAGGTCTTGTATAAGGTTTTCAGTGACCAATTTTCTTTTCTGAAGTAGACCTGGACAAATCCTTCTTCCTAGTCTATCTTTGTCTGGAAGGTCCACTGAAGTCTGTTCACCATGATTGATCCTGCTCATATTTAAAATACCAGTGGCCTAGTGTCAAGCATCATAGCAACATGCAAACTACCTCAGTATGACAAACTGATAAACAAGTGGTAGAGATTCTCTCTCTCCCTGTATATGTATGTATGTGTATATGTGTGTATATATATATATATACATATACATATACATATATATATACATACACATATATTCATACATATGGATTACATAATACATATGGATTACATCTCAATATAAAGAAAACAAAAATCCTCACAACTGGACCAATGAGCAGCATCACAATTAATGGAGAGAAGATTGAGGTTGTCAAAG
>NW_006922834.1:105558-107698 GCF_000298275.1 Orycteropus afer afer | reverse complement strand
TGTCAAGTTCTTCTTCATATAATCCTGCTTCACAGATTTTTTGCTCAGCATAGAGATTGAATAATTGTGGTGAAAGGATACAAACCTGATTCACACTCTTCCTGTTTTAAAACCATGCAGTATCCCCTTGTTGTGTTTGAAGGACAGCCTCCTGGTATATGTACAATTTCTTCATTGTTGTTGTTGTTGTTGTTGTTGTTGTTGTTAGGTGTCATCGAGTTGTTTCCAACTCATAGCGACCCCATACACAGCAGAACGAAACACTACCCGATCCCATGCCAGCTCACGATCCCTGCTATACTTGAGCCCATCATCACAGCCACTGTGTCAATCCATCTCATTGAAGGTCTCCCCCTCTTTCGTCAAACTCACTGCCAGGATGTCCCGTCTGACTCGTAGTGACCCCTCCTTAGGTTTCCAAGGCAGTACAACTAGGAAAGTAGATTGTCCAACCTTCCTTCTGAGAAGTGGCTGGTGGGTAGTGGCTGGAAGCTCTGGTGACATAGTACCTAGGAGCTCTAGCATAGTGCCTAAGGCATTTGACTGCTAACCAGAAGGCTGGCAGTTCAGACCAACCAGCCACTCCTTGGAAGGAAGATTAAGCAATCTACTTCTTTAGAGATATGACCTTAGAAACCCAAGGAGGGGTCCCTATGGGTCAAATCAACTTGATGGCAGTGAGTTTGGTTAAAACCTGCAGTATCTCTTTATTCTGTTTGAACAACTGCCTCTTGGTCAATGTACAGGTTCTGCATGAACACCCACCATAAAGTATTCTGGAATTTCCATTCTCTGCAATGTTATATAAATTATGTAATGATCCACAGAGTTGAGCCACATCCTTGGAAAACATATGGGGCAGTCGAAGTCTGTTCTATATGGTCTCTGTGAGCTGGAATGAAGTAGACAGCAACTAGTTAGGTTTATATATATATATTTTTTTTCTTTTACTATGCAAATCTTCCAAAATTCTGTTTTTTTTCTTTTCTAATTGTTAATTTAAAGTTTGAAAAATCCATTTTCAGTTTATTAATGAATGAGAGAATCTATACACTAACATGTTAACTATTATATATTCCATGTAGTATCTCCCATAATTTTAAAAGAGTATTTTTTTTTTAATAAAAAGGAAACTAACTTTTATTCCCTTTTCTGTTTGTAGTACACTTTTTTCCTCCACTGCATTTTTTTATATTCATGGTCTCTGATTTTTAGGAAGCTCTAGTGGTACAGTTGTTAAGTGCTCAGCAGCTAACCTAAAAGTCAATGGTTTGAATTCACCAGCTGCTGTGCAAGATGAAGGTGTGGCAATTTGTTTTCATAAAAATTATGGCCTTAGAAAACTATGAAAAAAACTAACTGCCGTGGAGTTGATTCAACTCATAGTGACCCCTCCTTGGGTATCTGAGGTGGTATCTCTATGGAAGTAGATTGCCCAGTCGTCCCTCCAAGGAGTGTCTGGTGGGTTTGAACCACCAGCATTCTGGTTAGCATAGGCACTATCCCAACCAGAACTCCCTGGAAACCTTAAGGGGAAGTTCATCTCTGTCCTATAAGATAGTTATAAGTTGGAATTGACTTCAGTGCAATGAGTAATGCATCTCTGAATTCATACTTACATTCTCTCTCTTTCTGTTTTAGATATTTTTGATTGTATCATGTTTTATTATAAAACAGACTAAAGAGCATAAAATATTACAGTATAACTTAAATAATTCATTATTAATTAAATACTTAGGTAAACACCACATGGAAAATGAAGCAGAAAATCAGGTACCCAAATCAATCTATGTATTTCTTCCCGCTCTCACTTCCTACTTTTTAATTTTTTTCTTTATTGTGATTTGGATGAAAGTCTACAGAGCAAATTCATTTTCCATACAGCAGTTCATACACATTTTGTTTCATGACATTGACTGCAGTTCCCATAATGTAACTATGAATGAACTTTCCCACTTCCTCCTTGTGGTTACCTTTTTTCTGTGTCCTTCTTTCCTTTGCATTTTTGCCCTCTGAGCTGTCTCTTAGTGAAAATACTGCCCTTCTGATTTCCCAGGATTGATTTTTCTAAAGAGCGTAACTACCTGATGCAAATGTTCACATTATATGCCTGTCTAATGTTTGGCTGGGAGCTCTAGTT
>NW_006922834.1:94219-104783 GCF_000298275.1 Orycteropus afer afer | reverse complement strand
TCAGACATTTCCAAACTTCAGTTAAAATTTTTCATAGTAGTGGAACAAATTTACTGTTCACTAACAGATCCATTGTTCCATATACTGATAAACTCTTTATATTTTCAATCTCTTGAATTTTAATCATAATAGTAGGCTCACAATATTTTGAGATTTCCTGATAAGAGCTTTTAATGTATTGAACTTCTGGATATTTAATTTTGTGACATGCTGGTGATTTTTTTGCTAATTATAAAATTTAATATTTATTGTGGAGTTATAGATCTGTGTACAAAAGAGATAATATTTCAGTTTATAAATTGCAAATATATTCTCCAAATGAATGGTTTTCATTTTTAATCTCTTCTTGGTTGTTGGATGAAATATTTGATATTCATATATTTTAGTTCATTAATATATTTATTTCTGGAAATTTTTTTGTGTGTATTGGCTTAAAAATATTATCTTCAGAAAGGACATAATATATTTTCACATATTATATGATTTTTTTATTCTTAGAAATGTTTATTGTTTGCAATTCAGATATGCAATCCCCAAATAATAGAATTTTGTGGAAGTGTGAGGTAAATGAGTTGGGTTTTTTTTTTTTTTTTGGACTATATGTAATTAAACAACAATATAGACATAACATGTTCCAGTAAATGGTACTGGGACATGTTATGTCTATATTGTTGTTTAATGAAACATATTTTATTTTGTTGATCAGTATTCTGATCCATAGTCTTAATTACTTAGGAATTATAATATTTCCTTTTATTCACAAGAATAGTCTCTGTACTTTCTTGGGAATATATTCAACATTCACTGTTCTTTTGAACTCTATGTATCTTAGAATCTATTTACTAGAATTTTATGAGAATGATTTGAAATTTAGATTAATTTTCAGATAATTTGCCTCATTATAATGTTGATGCTTCCAATCCATAAACATCCTTGTCTTTCTTGTTAATTAAATCATTTTTCTTAATTTTCCTCACTAGTAATTCTTTAGTTTTCGTTGTGTGTGTCTTGCGTTGCTTTGTTTTATATTTTTATAACTTTTTCCTGAAGTTATATGTTGTTGTTGTACAAAATACTGAACAAATACTGCTTGATCATGCACCATCCCCGCAATCCTTACTGTATTTGAGCCCATAGTTCACCCACACTGTTAACCCATCTTGTTGAGGGTCTTTACCTTTTATCTGATCCTTCACTTTACCAAGGATGATATACTTCTCCAATGTCTTGACCCTCTCACAACATAACGAAAGCAGGTAAGATGAAGTCTGACCAATCCCTTTTCTAATGAGCATTCTGGCTACACTTCTTCCTAGACAGATTTATTCATCCTTCTATAAGTCCAAGATATATTCAATATTCTTTATCAACACCACAATTAAAATGTAGCAATTCCTTTTCTTCTTATTTATTGTCCAGGTTTCACTTGAATATGAGGCAATTGAAAACAACATGGCTTGGGTGAGGTGCACCTTAGTCTTCAAAGTGACATATTTGCTTCTTAACACTTTAGAAATCTTTGGCAGTGGAATTGTCTTGTGCCAGATGATGACTGATTTACTGACTGATGCTTCCATGCATATTGATTGTGGATCCAAGTAAAATTAAATCTTTGTCAACTTCAAAGATTTCTCCATTATTATGATATTGCTTATTAGTCCAGGTTTCTGTTTTCCTTATGCTGAGGTACAATCCATATTGAAAACTATAGTCTTTACTCTTTATCAATAAGTGCTTCAAGTCATCTTCAGTTTTAGTAGGCAAGGTTATATCCTCTGCATATTGCAGGCTGTTAATGAGTCTTCCTCCAATCCTGGTGCTACATTCTGCTTCATATAGTCCAGCTTCTCAGATTATTGGCTCAGCATACAGATTGAATAAGTATGGTGAAAGGATACAACCATGAAGCAATATTCCTTTCTTCTACTTGTGTGACAACTCTTGGTCTGTGTACACGTTCCTCCTGAACACAATTAAGTGTTCTGGAATTTCCACTCTTTGCAATGTCATCTGTAATTTGCTATGATCCACATAGTCAAATGCTTTTGCAGTCAATAAAACACAGGTAAACATCTTTCTGGAATTCTTTGCTTTTAACTAAGATCCCTCTGGCATCAGCAATGATATCTTTCATTCCACATCCTCTTCTGAATCCAGCTTGCATTTCTGGTAGTTACCTGTCAACGTACTGCTGCAACTGTTTTAAATTATCTTCAAGAAGCTATTACTTATGTGGGATATTAATGACATTTTTCAGTAATTTCAGCATGTTGTTGGATCACTTTTTTTTGGAATGGGCACAAATATTGATCTCTTCTAGTCAAATAGCTGTCTTTCACATTTCCTGGCCTAGGTGAGTAAGTGCTTTCAGACCTGAATCCATTTGTGAAAATGTCAACTCCTGGAGCATTATTCTTTGCCATTTCCTTCAGTGTAGCTTGAACTCCAGCCTTCAATACCATTGGTTCATGATCATATGCTACCTCCTGAAACAGCTGAACATTGACCAATTATTTTTGGTATAGTGAGTCTGTGTAGTTCTTCCATCTTCTTTTGATGCTTTCTGTATTATTCAATATTTTCCCCTTGGGTTCCTTCAGTATTACAACTGGAGGCTTGAATACTTTCTTCACTTCTTTAAGTTTGAGAAATTCTGACAATTCTTACTTTTGGTTTTCTAATTCCAGGCCTTTGTGCATTTCATTTTTACTATGTCTTCTGGAGCCACCCTTTGAAATCTTCTATTCTGATCTTTACTTCAACATTTCTTCCTTTAGCTTTAGGTACTCCCCACTCAGAAGCAAGTTTCAGAGTCTCTTCTGACATCCATTGTGGAGTTAAGGTTCTATGTCAACATGGCTGGACTTGGTTAAGTGGCTGGGCAGCTAGCTAGGTGTAGTTATTCCCCATGTTGAGATTGGTAATTAACTCCATGGTGGAACCTCCTGGAGCAGGTGAGTAGCTGTTTTAGGGATGTGGGCTGCTTCCAGTATATAAGAAGTAACTTTGAGGAAGGTCTCCAACTGATGGCATGCTAGAACCCTACATGTAGCTGAGTCATTATTCAGCAGACTGTCACATTGCTCTGAAGATCTTGGAACTTTTAGTGGACTTGAATTAATGGCCTGTTGTGTGGTTTGGTAATATTCGGACTGTGCCTTTTCATTTGTCAACTTTGGGTTTATCAGCCTCAGCAGCTAGCAGCTGCCTGAGTGAAAAGAAAGTGTCCAACTTCAGTGGGCTTGGAGCAAGAGGCAGAGATAAAGCCCGAGGTCAAGGGGCTTTCACCTATCCCCTAGAGTGTGACATTTT
The DNA here is from genome assembly GCF_000298275.1 of Orycteropus afer afer. Taxonomy (NCBI): domain Eukaryota; kingdom Metazoa; phylum Chordata; class Mammalia; order Tubulidentata; family Orycteropodidae; genus Orycteropus; species Orycteropus afer. The sequence goes on along the minus strand of NW_006922834.1, from coordinate 101,471 downwards.
GAATTCAGACTTCTAGCCTCCAAAACTGTAAGAGAATAAACTCTTTTTGGCTAAAGCCATTCCATTTGTGCTATATTTCTGTCAACGTAGAACTAGGTAACCAAAATATCCATTTTGCCCCCCCCCATCTTTTTAATGACCATTTACATTCCTCATATATGATGTTCTTGATGTCATTCCACAACTTCTCTGGTCTTCAGTCACTGGTGTTCAATATGTCAAATGGATTCTTCAGATGGGCTCTAAATTCAGGTGGAACATACCCAAGGTCATATTTTGGCTTTCATGAACTTATTTTAATTTTCTTCAGCAACAGCTTGAGCTTATATATGAGAAAGTGATGGTCTGTTCCACAGTCAGTTCCTGGCCTTGATTTGATTGATAATATTGAGCTTCTCCATTGTCTCTTTCCACAGATGTCATCAATTTGATTTCTTTGTAATCCATCTGGAGAGGTCCTCTTGCATAGTCACCATTTACGTTGTTGAAAGAAGATATTTGCCATGAACAAGTTGTTAGTCTTGCAAAACTCTGTCTTACAATATGCAGCATCACTTTTATCACCAAGGCCAGTTTTTTTTTTCAATTACTGATGTTTCTTCTTTGTTTCCAACTTTCTCATTCCAATTACTAATAATACATCTTGATTGCATGTTTGGTCAATTTCAGACTGAAGAAGTTGGAAAAGTTTTTCAGTGTCTTCATATTTATCTTTGGTGGTTGGTGTATAAATTTGAATAATTTATTAACTGGTCTTCCTTGTTGGGTTATGGATATTATGTAATTATTGTCTAATTTAAAATAGAAAACGACTTCTGTAAAGTTTTACTGCCTTGGAAACCAAAAGGGAATCACTCAAACATCACACTTTACAGGCTATTTCACTTACTCTTATTTATATAAGCCAATTTTATTAATCTTCCTAACTTCTTGTTGTTCTTGTTAGATGCTGTAGAGAAGACACTAACTTCACCAAGCCTATGTATAACAGAACAATACACTGACCGGTCCTGCTTCCACTATCTTCACAATCCTTGTTTTGCTTGAGCCCATCATCACATCAATCCATCTTGTTGATGGTCTTCCAAATTTTCTCTGACCCTTTACTTTACCAAGCATGATATATTTCCATGGCCAAAGTACATGAGATGAAATCTGGCCATTCTTGCTTCTAAGGACCTCTCTGGTTGTACCTTTTCCAAGAGATTTGTTTGTTCTTCAAGCACTTTTAGCAAGGAAGGTTGTGTCTTCTGAATATCTCATCTTGTTGAGTTTTCCTCCAATTCTGATACACATTTTCTTATATAGTCCACCTTCTCAGATTATTTGCTCAGCATGTAAGTTAAGTAAGTATGGAGAAAGTATCCAAACCTGCCATATACCAAAAAAAATAAATAAATAAATAAAGCAACTCACTGCCGTGAAATCGATCCTGACTCATAGCCACCCCTCCTTGGGTTTCCAAGGCTGAATCTCTATGAAATTAGATTACCCTGTCTTCCTTCCAAGGAGTGGCTGGTGGGTTTTAACCTCCAAGCTTCTGTTTTTCAGTCAAATGCCTTAGGCATTATGTTCCCAGAGCTCCCATACCTTTCTGAATTTAAAGCATGAGTAACCCGTATTTTTTTGAATGACTGCATCTTGTTCTATGTAGAGGTTCCTCATGAGCACAATTCAGTGTTCTCGAATTTCCATTTTATCAATGTTATCTATAATATGTTATTATCCACACAGTACATTGTGTTTGTACAGTCAATAAAACATAGGTAAAATCTTTCTTATGTTATTTGCTTTCAGCCAAGATCCATCTGACATCAACAATGATATCCCTCATTTCATGTCCTCTTCTGAATCAGCTTGAATTTCTTGCTGCTCATTGTTGATGTATGGCCTCAACCATTTTGGAATGATCTCCATCATGATTTTACTTGAGTGTGACAGTAATGATATGGTTTTATAATTTCCACATCCTGTTGGATCACTTTTCTTTGGAATGAGCACAAATATTGACCTCTTCTAGTCCTTGGCTAGGTAACTGGCTTCCAAATTTCTTGGCATAAATGAATAAAAACCTCCAAAGCTGCATCTTTTGCATCATGGAGCTTTGTTTTTCACCAGTGCTTTCAGTGGAGCTTTAACTTCTTCCTTCAATATGGTACCTAAGAAAATGTAATGTAGACCATTATTTTTGGTTCAGTGACTTTGTTCGTACCATCTTCTTTTGATGCTTCTTTCACCATTCAATGTTTGCCCTATAGAATCCAATACTGCTACTTGAGGCTTCATTTTTTTTTTTTCCTTCAGTTCTTTCAGCTTGAGAAATGCCAAACATGTTCTTCCTGTTTGGTTTTCTAACACCAGTTCTTTGTATATTTCTTTATTTTGTCTTCTCGATCTGCCTTTGAAATCTTCTGTTCAGCTTTTAACTTCATTTCTTCCTTTTGATTTGATTTCTCTTCTTTCAAGAGCAAGTTTTAGAGTTTCTTTTGACATACTTCTTGGTCTTTTCTTCCTTTCCTGTCTTTTTAATGACTTTTTACTTCCTTTATGCATGATTTCTTGGTATCATCCCATACCTCATCTGGTATTGGGTCATTGATATTCAATATATCAAATCTTCTTCAGCTGGTTTCTAAATTCAGGTGGGATATACTCAAGGTCATATTCTGGCTCTCATGGACTTTTAAAAATTTTCTTCAAATTCAACTTGAACTTGCATATGAACAATTGATTGTCTGTTTCATAGCTCCTGGCTATGTTCTGACAGATGATATTGAGGTTCTCCATTGCTTCTTTCCACAAATGATTTGATTCCTGCTTATCAAATCTGATGAGGTCCACATGTATAGTTGTTTAAAAAGATATTTACACTGAATACCTAAATAATATTGCATAAATATTGAATAAATAATAATCATGCTATATCTGGTGTCATTTCTAACATGAAGGTCATATTTTCAGGCTACCAGTGCTTCTTCTTTGTTTCCAACAATATGCATCCCAATCACCAGTAAATATCAATACATTTTAATTGCATGTTTGGTCAATCTCAGAATTCAGAAGTTGGTAAAAATCTTAAATTTCTTCATCTTTGTTTTTAGTGATTGGTGTGTAAATTTGACTAATAGTAATATTAACCCGTCTTCCTCATAGGTATATGAATTTTATCCTAATGGCATTGTGCTTCAGGATCAATCTTGAAGTGTTCTTTTTTAATGATGAATATTACACCATTCCCCTTCAATTTGTTATTGCCAGCATAGTAGACCATATCATTTTCTCATTCAAATGGTTGGCACCAGTCCGTTTTAGCTCACTGATGCCTTAGATACCAATATGGATGTGTTCCATTTTATTTTTGACAATTTCCAATTTTCCTAGATTCATACTTCGTACTTTCTGTGCTCCAATTATTAATGAATGTTTGCAGCTTTTCCTTTGCATTTTAATTTGTCCCACATCACCAAATGAAAGTCCATAAAAGTTTCTCCCATCCACCTTATCAATGTTGAATCTACTTTGAAGAGGCACCTCTTCTCCAGTCATATTTTGAGTGTCTTTCAACCTGAGAAACCTCATCTAAACACACTATAATAGATTAAATTTCACAGTTATTCATAAAGTTGTTCAGTACTATATCAGAAAATGTTCCAGTGGCCATTTATTTTAGAAGTGGATGGTCCCATCTTTCTTACTATGTCTTAGTCTAGAAGCTCCACTGAAACCTGTCCACCATAGGTGACCTTGCTGCTATTTGAAATATCAGTGGCATAGGTTCCAGCCTCACAGTAAGATGGAAGTCACAATAGTATGAAAAACTAGATGAGGTGTGGCTTTCTAATAAGGCATCTGATTTATTTCCTTATTTACCAGTTATTAGCTCACTCCCAATTTAACATAAATTTCATGACTTTATCTCAAGATCTTAAGAAATTAAGAAAAAAAAAACAATAGGTACTAAATAAACAGGACCTCTGGTGGCATAATGCCTAAGGCATTTGACTACTAACCAGAATGCTGGTGGTTCAAACCCATCACCCATTCCTCGGAAGGAAGATTGGGCAATATACTTTCATAGTAATAATGCCTCCAAAATCCAAGGAGGAGTCACTGTGAGTCGGATCTGACTTGATGGCACTGAGCTTTTTTTTTTTTTTTTTTTTAATAAAAATAGACTAAATAAACTTACAAATAAACAACTTAATTAGCACTAAATAAGTATATGTTAGTTTAAGGTATGCATAATATCTTTAGCAGCAGGACACATTTTCTATGAAACAAGACAATAAAGTACTTAATATATTTAAAGTCTTTGGTTAAGATTGTTTAAATGTCAGCTTTGAAACTTAGTAAGCATTTTGCACTGGCAAATTATTTATGGTTTGATCTCCAGTTTCTTTGTGTGCAAAATGAATATTAATTAAAATTAGATCATATATTGTGGCATTACATTAGCAAATGCTTAGATGTTGTTATTTAATAAAATTTTAACCACACTGTAAGGTTTTATTTAATTTTGGGCAATGCCAGAATTTTTTTATACAAATATATACCAAAACCATGACCATTGCTTTTGAGTCAATTTCTGACTAAACCCTATATGACAGGTTAGAATCACCCTGCATGGTTTCTAAGGCTGTAAATCTTTATGGAAGCAGACTGTCACACTTTCTCCTGTGTATTGGCTGATGTATTCTAACTGACTGCTTTCGGTCAGCATCTAAGTGCTTAAACACTGCACCACCAGAGCAAAATTATTCCTTAATAAATTTGGAGAAAAGATCAGAATTTTACTTTCTAATGTCATTTATTTTCTGTTGAGTTCAACATTTTAAAAATAATCTTGATTTCCTATAATCTGAAATGGGTATCAAACTTAATTAATATTTAAATTACTTCTAAAAATAACCTTAAAAATAGCATTGTTGTGTTGTTGTTAAGTGCTGTTGAGTCGGCTCTGACACATAATGACCCTATGTATAATGGAACACTTCCCGATACTATGCCAACCTCACAATCCTTAGTATACCTGAGCCCATTGTTGTAGCTACTGTGTCAATCCACCTCATTGAGGGCCTTCCCCTTTTTTGCTGACCCTCCAGAAACAGTTAAATATCTGTTAAAAGTAAGGTTTGATAAACTTAAAAGAAACTCTCAATCTTTCATGATTTATTGTTTTATCTTTAGCATTCATTGCCCTCCAGTCCATGATAACAGAAAAACTCATGAAAAGTTTCTATTTTGCTTGGGCTTTTGAAGATTTTAAGCTGGTCAGTTCAGACATTCTAAAATCCTTCAGGAAACATTAATTTTTCCTATATTTATTATCAAAGGTTGAAGCTGGTTTTCTTTCAGTCTTTCCCTCAACATCATGAGACAATTGAAACATTAAAGAATTCTCTGGAGAGGACATCTGTGGAACACAAATCTTGAGCTTTACTGATAGGCACTTAAATCCTTAAACTGTCCTCCTCATTACAAACACTGCTGCAAAAATCTAGGGGACTCAGTTGTGGATTCATGATTCTGAACTAAAAGGTACAAAACTTATTCTAAATAAATGTCTACTCCAATTGGAGACTTTAAAATGAAACTTTCCAAAAACTCCCTGTAACATAAAATACCACAGAGTAGACAGCTTTCCCAAGAACTTTGAAGCGAACAGATGATATCATTCATGAGAAGCTGAAACAAGACCACCTAGAATTCCTTTGTCTACTTCTTATCCTAACAATTTTTATTGTTCTTCCTTTCTTCTCAGTCCTCTCTAACATCACTTTTGCTATCTACATTACTTATCCCATTGCAAGTGCAGCCTTCTCCAATGAGGTTTATTTTGTATTACACATATTCTCTCATCTAAGCTGATCCCCTTTTATAATTTTCTCATATGTACTAGGAACCAAGAATTTATGGTATTCCTTAGCTCAACTCATAGCTCAATCTCACAATTCTACTTCTGAATGTTGGTAACATATTTTCTTTCCTTTAAAAGCTTCTGTTTTCTCAAATTCCTATTTAAAAGCATTCTTCATCTTAACACTCACAGGCCTTTTAAGTCTTCTTTTGAATTTCAAAAGAAACTTCCGTCAACTTATATACTTTTCAAAACAGGCTCATATAAACTTCTAAAAACAAATTCATGTGACAATTATTTAAATAAATGCTAGACAGTCTTTTAGTGAAAATAGTTTCTGTGTGAAAATTGTGCCTATTATAATCTGCCTGCTAACTAGACTGAATACTGTTATCTAGCTGTTCTTATTTTTGTCGCTGCTCTTGTTGTTATGTGCCATGGAGTTGGCCCTGACTCACAGCGACCCTTCCCTGGGTTTCGGAGGCGGTATCACTACAGAAGTAGATTGCCCAACCTTCCTTCTGAGGAGTGGCTGGTGGGCTTAAACTGCCAGTTTTCTGGTTAGCAGTCAATTGCCTTAGGCACTATGCTACCAGAGCTATTATTATTAGTCAGTATCAGCTCTTTAACCAGACTGACTTATTTTTAAACCTTATTAACTTTATTACTTCTATTTTAACTTTTTTAAGTACCACATGATATGAATTAAAAAAAAAAGCATACACACAAACACACACACACACATACAAATATATATATATATATCACAAGTACAAAACTGGGTACAGAATCAAAGTCTTAGAAGAAGACAATGACTTTCCTTACCATTTTTTTCTAGAAATGATAGAACCAAACATCAAAATATTGACAGAAAATCTAAAAAAAAGGAAAAAAAAAATGTAACTGCTAGAGCTCATTATGCATGGACAACCTTTATGTCACAGCTGCTGTTGTGGAGGCCATCACATGTCTCACTAGATCTACATTTTCCATGCTTTATTCCAGGAGATAACCAGGACTTCAGACAAATTTACCAAAACAACCAACAGCAGCATCACAAAACCATAGAAACACCAAAGCGTGGTCCTTTATAATTGTTTGGTATTAGATATAACTCTTTCTTTCTGAGGGGCAATTGTGTAGTGGTAGGAGGTGATTACTGTGCATGAGTCCCAGCATATCTGTGATATCTGTGTCATCACCAAAGATATTCAGACTGTAAACAGAGAAATTAATCAGATCACTACTCTCCTCCTCCCTCCACTATCTGACTCAATTTCCTAGAATCTTCTCAACTGGCTCCTTTCAAACCTCAATTCTTGGTCATACTTATTTATTCTATATTTAATAATTGTTTTAAATATATATATATGTACATACACACACACACACACA
>NW_006922834.1:92376-93139 GCF_000298275.1 Orycteropus afer afer | reverse complement strand
TTTTTTACGGGTTTGCTTTGTCTTGACCAATCTTCAGTCAGGGTTCTCTCTTTCTAAGTTGTTGTTGTTGTTATGTGCTGTTGAGTTGTAAAATACCATGTAAATACTAAAATAAGCAGCCAAGCCCAAATGTAGTTTTACTACTTATTTGGTTACACTACAAAAAGAGGAATATAAGCAATGTGACACACTTTCCACATGGTTACAAGATAAATAAACACATCTGTATTTTCAAATCCCCAGAATAGCAGCTATCTGTATATACTCATCTAGTTCTGGATTATGGAGTGACTAAATTCTGTTTTCTGAGGAAGCACAGTAAACCAGGTAATTTTGCATACTTGTAGCTCTCATGGTAACTAGAGTCATTTCCGATGAAAGTAAGTCTTTAGAATATTTTGGTGATATGTGAAGCAAGATCATTGCTGCTCATAGTGCAGAAAATAATGTCTATAACCATCATAAATTCTAGACTAACACTGAAGCACATTTCTTTACCTTTAATTTATTAGTGCAGTTTGCACTTTATGTCATGATTAACTAGTATTAAGAAAATTGCTATACCCAAAACATTAAAATAGATTTAATTTACACCTGTGTTATGGACTCTGCATGTATGCTTCTGTTTAGTATGGTTGAGAACGTGGAAGTATACAATTATCCTGTATTACCATTTTGTATGGACTCAAATAACAAAGAACAAAAAAAAAGTTAACTTGTTTTCTGAAATTTAATTAAACATTTATAAAAGGGAAAATAATTT
>NW_006922834.1:85469-92276 GCF_000298275.1 Orycteropus afer afer | reverse complement strand
TATATATATATATTTTTTTTTGTCATGTAAGAGATACTATTTTTCAAATAATGAGTAGGAAGAAAAATAAATTATGATACTGAAATGTACTACAATATAAAATCAATATGCATGAAATGGCATCAGCCATTTAGTTAAGAAAACTAAAACTTCTTTCATATCTAGGGAACATATAATTTCATAGCACAAGTTTAGCAATTTCTACTTTTACTTTTAAATCTCACTATTATTAATTCAGAGAAATGTTTATCACACATTTAAGTATTCATAGTTAATACTTTCATACTCATGCTTTCATAAAGTGAATGTTGTTGTTGTTGTTGTTATGTGCCATCGAGTCAGACCCAACTCATAGCGACCCCTCCTTGGCTTTCTGGGGCAGTATCACTACAGAAGTAGATTGCCCAACCTTCCTTCCAAGGAGTGACTGGTGGGTTTGAACCACCAGCCTTCTGGTTAGCAGTCAAATGCCTTAGACACTTTATAATAATCATTTGCTATTGGCATCTTTCCTTTGAGAGCTGCGTATATTTTCTCTATTCTCTCCATTCTAGGATATATCACTAAAAGCAGATAAGAGTCTATAAATTAATTACTTTGTAGGTACAGAAAATTGTAATATCTATCTGTCAAGCAGTTATAAAAACATATGAGCTTAAAATTAATTTCAGTGCATAGGACAATAAATTAATTTGGAAACTGACTACTTGATAAAATTATATACATTAGATAAATTAAGGTTTTCCTGATTCTCATCAATTATTTTGTTCATTTTTAAACAACTTTTATAAAATTTATAAATAAAAAGACAATTAACTTCAAACTTATCTATCTATTTATTTATTTATTTATGCTTTGGGGCAAATTTGATTTACATCCAACAGTTCATGCACATTTGATTTCATAGCCCTGATTACCATCCCCAGCCACAGAAAACAACTCTTCTTTCCTCCCTCCTTCTGACAACTCCCTCCCTATGCCCTTCTTAACTATGCATTCCTGTCTGTACAGTGTTCCCTCTATATGAATGTTGCCTCTCTGGTGTCTCACGGTTGATTGATCTAAGGGGTACATTTCCCTAGAGTAGGTGGCTAGTAGTATTTCAAATGCAAAACTCATAACTTTCTTTGGCTGTTCTTATATTCTCCTGAGTTTGCATTTTGATAAGCATCACTAAGGAGCCTTGATGGTACAGTGTTTAAGCTATTGGCTGTTAATCAAAAGATCTGTGGTTCAAACTCACCAGATGCTCAGCAAAAGAGAGATATGGCAGGTGGCTTTTGTAAAAATTACAAAATTAGAAAGTCTGGGGACAGTTTTACCACATCCTATAGGGACAATCTTACTCAGAAATGATTCAATGGCAATGGGTTTGCTTTTGGAAGGAATTTTCTGTACTTTTGGAAGGAACTTTCTGAAGGATGAAGTAGACCTTCCAAATTACCTACCCATTTCCTGAAATAGTCTAGTGAACCACTCAGAGGTGAGGTTTTTTGTTTGTTTGTTTGTTTCTTTAATTATAAATTTGTCCTCTTGAAATGACTTTTCTTCCTCCTACTCCTAAGTAAAGTAGTAGATCAGAAAAAAAAGGGGAGGACCATTAAGTTGTTGGTTTGACAGTGGCTATGAGAATGGCTCAAGCATATTAGTAATTGTAAGGCTAATACAGGACTGAGTAGTATTTTGTTCTGTTGTGCTTGAGGTTGCTATGAGTTGGAACCCACTCTATAGCACCTAACAACAACAGGAATCTGGTACCAACATTTAATCTTCAGTGTCTAGATGTTGTTGTTATGTGCCTTCGTGTTGGACCCGACTCATAGCGACCCAGCATTGGGTTTCCAAGGCAGTATCACTACAGAAGTAGATTGCCCAACCTTTCTTCCCAGGAGTGGCTGGTGTGTTTGAACCACCTGCCTCCTTGTTAGCAGTCAAGTGCCTTAAGCACTATGCTACCAGAGCTTCCAGTGTCTAGATAGTAAACTGAAAAAAGTAATGCAATAAATATATGAGGTAACTGAGGTAGAAAGGTATGTTATGCACATATTCTAAGGTCACAAAATTAGTGAATGGAAGAAAACTTTTCAAACATATACATGATGGTGACTAGGAAATAACTTATAGATTTTTCCCTAAAAGACTTAGTTATAATTTTGGTTGATGATATAGATTTTATGATTTGGCATAAAACTCTAATCATTTATGTTTGAAGGCAATCCTAGAGTCTATACTACTCGGTATATATTTTGCAGTCATTTTCTTATGATAAAATAATGAGCTGTGAGATACCTCAGAAGTGAAAATATAATTGGCAAGAATTACAGAATTTAACTGATTTAAAAATTACATGTTTCTTTTTAATTATTAAAGAGCACTTTTTAAATTCAATATTGTGAGAAAACATATTCTGGAATTAAATTTAAAATATTGAGTAAAAAATGCAAAGTAGTTGGTAATATCAAGAACGGTTTTCAAATGTAATTGTATAAATATTTAGTTTATTTACTGGACTATGATAAAATATTATATACCCATTTACTTAGCACTCGACTCAAATGTAAAAGGGCACATTTATATCTAAGAAACATAGGATTGTCATAACATTTCCTAAAATACTCTAAAGTAAACTAGCCATGAAAACTTTTATATGATTGAAGTGAAAGAGAAAATGTCTTGTATTACATGCTAAATATTGACTTGAGTTTGAATGATGGTTGGTAGATTAAATGAGAATACAAGAAAGATGTTTACTTGTGTTTTATAGACTATGCAAAGCATTTGGCTTTATGTATCATAACAAATTATAGATAACATTGAGAATAATGGGAATTCTAGAACAAGTAATTGTGCCCATGAGAAAATTATACACAGACAAGGAGGCTGTTGTTCAAACAGAACAAAGGGATATTGCATGGTTCAAAATCAGGAAGGGAATGCATCAGGGTGGTATCTTTTCACCATACTTATTCAATCTGAATATGTATGCTGAACAAATTATCTGAGAAGCTGGAGAATAGGAAGAAGAACTCTGCACCAAGATTGGTGGGAGATTCATTAACAAGCTGCTATATGCAATTGTGACAACTGATCTTGCTGAAAGTGAAGGTGACTTGAAGCACTTACTGATGAAAGTTAAAGACTACACTGTGAAATATGGATTACATCTGAACATAAAGAAAACAAAAATCCTGACAACTGGAACAATAAGCAGTATCATGATAGATGGAGAAAAGATTGAAGTTGTCAAAGACTTCATATTACTTGATTATAGAATCAACATCAATGGAAGCAGCAGTCAAGACATCAGAGGACATATTGCATTGGGCAAATCTTCTGCAAAAGACCTCTTTCAAGTGATGAAGAGCAGTTTTCTCCTTGAAGACCAAGGTGCACCTAATACAAGCCATGGTATATTCAATATCCTCTTATACATGTGAGAGCTGGACAATGAATAAGGAAGACTGAAGAAGAGCTCAGGCTTTTTGAGTTATGGTGTTGGAGAAGAATATTGAGAGTGCCAGGTACTGCTAAAAGGACTAATAAATCTGTGCAGGAAGAAGTACAGCTGGAATGCTCTTTGGAAGCAAGAATGGCCAGACCTCATCACACCTACTTTGGTCATGTTGTCAGAAGAGACCATTTCCTGGAGAAGTCTATCATACTCAGTAAAGTGGAGGGTCAGAAAAAAAGGGGAAGACCCTAAATGAGATGGATTGATAGAGTAGCTGCAACGAATGTCTCAGATATAGCAAGGATAGTGAGGATGGCTCACGACCAGGAGATGTTTCATTCTGTTGCACATAGGGTCACTATGAGTCAGAGATGATACCTAACAACAACAATAAATGACGAAAAACATTTCTTTTCATCACTATTTATATACAAAGACATAGATAATTATGCTATTTGCTGAGGAAATATCATTCAGCAGCATGGCAGCACTGGCATCATGATGGAATTTGAAAAGAAGAGTGTTTGTCCCTTACTACTACACTGAATCAAAATTTACCTTTTAATAGAATTCTTTGTGATCCATATACACATTAAAATTTCAGAAACATTTTCTGGAGTACCATGAAGGTCCTTCCATTTAATAACTTTAAATACAATTGTAAAATAAATTACAAAACTTTATCACTGTGTTCATAAAAGGTGTATATTAGTCTATATTTTGCATCTACAAAGTTACACAAAAATGCATTATTTTTATGTCATTAGGAATGCAACTGTCATGAATACAGATACAATAAATAATTTATAAAGATAAAAAATAAATATATACTTTTCATAGACAATTATAGTTTTTGTTTGTGTCTTGGCCTTAATTAATTAATATATGAATTAATTAAATCAATATATGAATTCATTAATATGTTAATTAATTTGATGTTAGAAAGAATTTAATACTTTTGTTCATGCACAAGGGGAAAGACAGGTGGTCATTGGTTACAGTTTTTTTTTTTTTTTTTTTTATCAAGTTATTCTGACTCATTTGCCCTTGGTGTCCATAACCATGTTGACCACAAAAATAAGTCAAACTTCACTCTGCCAAGTAGAATGATTTATAGTTTTCATCCTGAAATTTAATACCTGAAAGTGATTGCATTGTCACAATAAACTATTCTCAGACCATCCCTCTCATTGAATGCCATATACCAACTGTTTATTTTATAACAAAAGCCATTTAAAGTTTTGACTCAACTAATAACAGTTCTCTGAAACAATGAATATAGGAAAAATTATCTGAAGTTTTATAGTGGAAACTATTAAGATTTTAGAGAGTGTCCTTATTTTAAGGTACTCTTTCCACTCCAGGCACCATAAAGTTATTATTATTTCAGTGACTGGAATGTAAATGGACAAAGCATTAAGCTCCATTCTCTCATCCCAAAACTTCAATATCACAGAGTAAATCTTCACATGTGAAGTGTTAGGGAAGATCAACGATCCTTTCCATTATAGGAATATAATTCATATTGATTTCTAACTGAACAATTCTAGAAAAATACAATTCACTTTGAAGTTCTGAACAGAAAAGCATGAAGTTTAAAAACACAAACTTTATTATTTTTCTTCTGTAATAATTTTCCAGGAAATAAAGTTCAAATAGTACAGAGCTCTCTATTATACTCAGAAGGGTATTTTTAAGTAATAAAATAGGTACTACCATCAACCACAGCTGCTACCTTTCTCTAGTTTGATTTTTATAAATTTATATCACATTATTAGCAATAAGTAAAAGCCACAATTCTTTATCATTTTAAACATTTTCTGAAAATATACTAAATAATTCCTCAAAAATTTCTAAATTTCCCCTTGAATTAACAAAGTCTGGGGAAAAAAAGTACAACAAGTTATTTTTCCTTGACAGAAAATTGGCTGGTATAGAGCATTTAAAGCTGCTTGGAGACATAATGGAATGAACCACAACAACTACTACATCACAGCACATTTATCTGTCCCAGGGCTCTGAGATTGGGGCCATTATTACAGTAAATTTGTTTCAGACTCCATAACACACCTTCCTCTCTATTTCCTTATTACCATATCTATCCAACTTATTTATAATCACATTTAACTGTAATCAAGCAGGAGCACTGGTGGCAAAGTGGATAAAGTGCTCAGCTGCTATCAAAATGGTTAGCAGTTCTAACACTCCAGCTGGTCCTTTGGAGAGAGATGTGAGTGTTGGCTCCCATAAAAATGTACAACCTTGGAAAACCTATGGCACTCTTCTATGTTATCTTATGGGGTCACAAATGAGTCAGAATCTACTCAACAGCAGTGGACTGGGCCAAAGGTAAAAATATTCTTGCTATAATTTAAGTCCAGATTCATTATATATATGGTAGATACCATTTCCTATTTGTTTTTAAAGGACCAAGATCTTCCTTTGCCTGTTGATCTCACATCTTCACACTGTCATAGAAATTAGAAATATTCACCAAATTCCATAAATCTGTTATCTCTATTTCTTTCCTTCCATTCACAGACAATCTTCTTTAAGAAATTGTCTACAGAAATTTCCATTCACAGACAATCTTCTTTAAGAAATTGTCTACAGAAATTTCCAGGAAGATGGCAGAATAAGCAAACTAGCTACAGAGACCCTCTTCAACAAAGAAAATAGAAACCAATTGACAGAAATAGAGAAGATAATCCTGGAGCCCTGAGATTTGAAAGGAAGTATACAGAAGTGGATTAAGCATCAACTAGTGGAAAAACCCTGAATGAAAACAGGACCTCAGAACAGGCTCTGTTTGCCAAGGATGGCAGGGATATGCAGGAGACAGACATCAGGAAAGTAGAGAGGTGGTGAGTGTATAAATGCTGCCAACTATAGAAAAAAGGAGCAGACCTCAGTGCCCTGCTTAAGCAGATAACATACAAACAAAGACAGTGAAAATCATGGGCAAGTCACTTCAACATACAGTCACTCCAATTAAATATAAACACAAAAAAGTCACAATGCCTCAGAGACAACAGACCACCACAGTCCACACAAAGAAGCAAAATAAAGCAGGAGAAACAAGGGAGCAGGATACAGACACAAAACACATGCCTGAGGAAGATGCAGCATTGGAACTCCCTGATAAGAAATTCAAAAAAATTATTTTTAGGTATCTTCAAAGGTGTGAGAGACAGATCACAGAAAACACTAAGAAAATGGAGGAAAACACAGAGAAAACCCTAGAACAATTTCAAAAGACAATAAAAGAACAAAATGACAAAAAAAAAAATTAGGTATGATACAAAATCTACAGACAGAAATCCAGAAGATTAATACTAAATTTTTAGAAATAGGTA
>NW_006922834.1:79571-80199 GCF_000298275.1 Orycteropus afer afer | reverse complement strand
CACCAATTTCTGCAGTCTGAAATTGACCAAATATCCAATCAATATTTGTTCATTGTTACAGGTTATTGGAATGCAAAAGTGGAAAAAAAAAAAAACAGAAGAAGATTCAGTGGTGTTTAGAAAATATGGCCTTGGTGATAGAAATGACACTGGAGATTGCATGAAGGAATCTGGAACACCAACAACTTATTCATTGCAAATATATTTTTGTAAGCAACATAAACAGCAGCTATACACATGGACTTAGCCATATGGAGGACACAGGAATCAGATTGACTACATCTGTGGCAAGATGTGATGGAGAAGCTTGATATCTTCAGTGAAAACAAGACAAGGGGCTGACTATGGAACGAACCGTCAACTGCTCATATGCAAGTTCAAATTAAAGATGAAGACAATTCAAACAAGCCCACAAGAGCCAAAACATGACCTTGATCATATTCCTTCTGAATTTTGACATCATCTAAAGAATAGATGGCATAGTTCCTAAGACATTTGACTACTAACCAGAGGTTGGTGGTTCAAACCCACCAGCCACTCCTTGCAAGGAAGATTGGGCAATCTATTGCCATAGAGAAACAGCCTTGAAAACCCAAGGAGGGGTTGCTATGAGTTGAATCTACTTGAT
>NW_006922834.1:76343-76896 GCF_000298275.1 Orycteropus afer afer | reverse complement strand
ACCTCCTCACAAACACAAGAAAGGGTCACTGTGAGTCAGATCTAAGTCAATGTCAGTGAGAGAGTTCAGTTATTAAATAAATGAACAAGTATGATTAAAAACAAACCACATCATTCCTTTGATATATTTAATGTATTTAAGAGAGGTCATGACAGTTTAGTAAGCAATATATTAAAAATAAATTCACTGCCATCAAGTTGACTGTGACTCATAGCTACCCCATTTGAGGTTCCAACACTGTAAACCTTTATGGAAGAAGATCAGCCCATTTTTCTTCTGTGGAGCAGCTGGTAGGTTCAAACCATCAACCTTTTAGTTAGCAGTCAAATTAAGCATTTGTAACAAAGAAAAGAAAAGAAATGCTGAACTGCAAGGTTAGGAGAAAATATAGGAGTCAACAATATTTACTTGACATTAGTTGATGACATGAAAGAGATAATTTATTGAAAAACAATCAGTTTATATCTAAGTATACCCACCAGCCACTCTTCAGAAGGAAAGTTGGACAATCTACTTCCATAGTGATACTGCCTCAGAAACCCAAGGAGGGGTC
>NW_006922834.1:74534-75099 GCF_000298275.1 Orycteropus afer afer | reverse complement strand
GGCAATCTACTTCCGTAGTGATACTGCCTTGGAAACCCAAGGAGGGTTCGCTATGAGTCGGGTCCAACTCAACGGCATATAACAACAACATTATTTTATTCTTACTCTTTTCTCTCATTCTTCATTCCACCAATATTTTGGCCTTCTTCCCCTCTCTGTGGGTATTATTATCTTTCTTTTATACTTTTTAAATATATTTTCTAAATTATCCTTCTCATTTATTACAATACACTTTCTATTTTTTCTTATTTTTCCTGTTTGATTATACAGGTTGAGTTTCTTTTTTTTTTCTGTTTTCTTCCTTTTTTTTTTAAATTTAATTTAATTTTTGTCTAACTGGGTGAAAGATACCAACTCTTCCAACACAACCCAACTATACATGCACCTCCAGCAGCCCCACTCCCTGAGTGAGGGTTGCCGTTTTCATTTGAACCAACTAATCAAAAAAAGCCACCACTTAACTGTCAGTTTTTCATGCTGTGGTGATTTTCATGTTACTGCGAGGCTGGAGGCTATACTACTAATACTTCAAATACCAGCAGGGTCACCAATGGTGGATAGGTTT
>NW_006922834.1:71706-72430 GCF_000298275.1 Orycteropus afer afer | reverse complement strand
CTAAAAATCACTGTGCTAGCCAGGGACTGCATGGAGGACTGTGCACGGTGGTTGGGGAACAAAGGGAAAATGTGAAGAGAAAGGTGGGCTGAGCTGTGGACTTTTTCCGGTCCAGAGAGTGCCGCCATTTTGAAGTTTTAAAAAGTGGCTTGACTATTTGGGATATTTAAAGAGACAGTACTCTCACAGATTCCTGGGACTTAAGAACACGTTCTGCTTTGCAGCAACCCCAAGGACACTTGAGACCTGCAAGACTAATAAGTTTTTTGAAGGTTATTTGATTGTAAATTGTGTATAATTAAGTGGGAGACAACAACAGTCCCCATTAGACACAACTACACCCACATCTCCTACAATTTCACTTACTGAGTGACAGCCACTACCTCCTTCTTGAACAACGGGCCAACGATAAAAAACCACCAAGAAGAGCCAGAATCACTCTTGACTGCTCCTCACAAACAGTTAACAGAGATCTAAATACAACAATGCCACTATGCCTCAGAGACAACACACCATCACAGTCCACACAAAGAAGCAAGATAAAGTGGTAGAAACAAGGGAGCAGGATACAGACCCAGAAGACATCCCTGAGGAAAAAGCAACATTAGAACTTCCTGATAAAGAATTCAAAAGAATTATCTTTAGGTATCTTCAAAGGATTGAGAGACAGACCAAAGAAAACACAGAAAAAAACCTTAGAAGAATTTTAGAAGAAAATACAAGA
>NW_006922834.1:58461-59140 GCF_000298275.1 Orycteropus afer afer | reverse complement strand
TCATGTTTTAAGAAGGAACCATTCCCTAGAGAAGGATATCATGCTTGGCAAAGTGGAGGGTCAATGAAGAAGGGGAAGGCGCTCAACAAGATGGATTGACTCAGTGGCTGCAATGACTGGTTCAGATATAGCAAAGATCTTGGCCTGGCACAAGACCAGGTAGTGTTTCATTCTGCTGTGAATAGGGTTGCTATGAGTTAGAGACAACTTTACAGCACCTAACAACAGTAGAGCTGACAAAGGACGAAGTTGTAATCACTTCTTGGCCACAGCCAGCTACACTGAAGGAGCGAATAATTGACCTGTGGACTCAGGACCATAGTCACAGGCCACATCAAGCTCAATGGACATACTACACAAAAACGTTGTACCACATCCAATTTTGGTGAGGAATAACTGTGATCTTAAACTCTTCCAAGTAGCCATCTATATGCAATGATGGGTCTCTCCTCATCCAGAGCAAAGAAGAATGAAGGAAACCTAAGATTCATGGAAACAATTAGTCTAAGGGACTGGTACACAATGTGATCCTCAGCCTATATGACTATGAGACCAGGACTAGATGGTGCCTGGCTACCACTGTGTACCACCAGAAGGGAGATCTATGATATAGTGAAAGAAAAATGTGGAAAAAGCCTCAAAATCATAACAAAAAGGAGGGGAGCAGATTTGTTTTTCT
>NW_006922834.1:56754-57946 GCF_000298275.1 Orycteropus afer afer | reverse complement strand
TTTTGGTTAAAATGAATAAAGCTACTTTAAACATTCACATGAAGGATTTTTGAAGACATAAATATAAATGAGTTGGAAAGTATTTAGGTATAAGATTGTGGAATAGTATGATAAGACTGTTTGCTTTTGCAAGGAGCTACTATATGATCTTCCATAGTGGATATACCAATTTGTATTCCCTCCAACAGTTAATGAGAGTTCATGTTCTTTTCATCATTTGTTAGTCATTTTTTTTTATTTTTTGTTAGGCATTTTAACAGGTATATAACCCCCCTCCTCCCTCCCCACCAAAAAACCATAGTGACCCCTCCTTGGCTTTCTGGGGAGGAAGATTGCTCAATATTCCTTCAGAAGAGTGGCTGGTGGGTTTGAACCATCAGCCTTCTGGTTAGCAATCAAATGTCTTAGGCACTATGCCACCAGAGCTTCCCAACAGGTGTATAGTGGTATATAACCTTTTCATATACTTACTTTTCATCTGTGTATCTCTTTGGTATCCCCTTTCTTCAAATGAGATTATTATTTTTTTAATTATTTGTGTTCTTAATGTTGTATTTAGAATCTTGTTTTACATTTTGGATACAAGTTTTCATTGGATCTGTATTTTGTAAATATTTTCTCTCTGCTCAATTTTCATTCTCTTAATAGCTTTTTACAAAATAGAAGTTTCCTAATTTAGTAAAGTTCAATTTGTTATGCTATGTGGAGTTGTATTTAAAAGTTCATTTCAAAGCAAAAAGCACATAGAATGTCTCCTATCTGTTCTTTCAGAATTTTTTTAGTTCCACATTTTGTTTAGGTTTATGAGATGCTTTTATTTATTTTTTTTGAAATGCATAATGTCAGTGTCTAGTTTCTTTTACTATTAGCAGTATTAGAAGAGAACCAGTGTCACAGTGGTTAAAACACTTGTCTGGTATATAAAAGGTCAGTAGTTTAACCCACCAGTCCCTATATAGGGAGAATTATGTGGTAATCTGCTTCCATAAAGATTCACAGCTTTGGAAGACCTATGAGGCAATTCTACTCTATCTTACTGGGTCATAATGACTCAGAACTGACTAAATTGCAGTAGGTTTGGATTTATAATTATTATTCAATACAGATATCCAATTATCTTAGTAGTATTTCTTTATAAACTTATACTTTCTTCACTTAATAGCATTTGTTCCTTTATTAAAGGTCTATGTTC
>NW_006922834.1:55005-55559 GCF_000298275.1 Orycteropus afer afer | reverse complement strand
CAAAAATGGCTACCCTTTTTTGGTGAGCTTTTCTGTTTTCTTCTTATTGAGTTGCTTTTCTTATTTTAAAATAATTTCTAGGTAGCTGTTATATTGACTATAATATTTGGAAATAATTTATCCCATTTGATGAGAATTCTTTACTTGATGAAAAAAAAGTTTGTTTTTTTGTTTTGTTTTTTCAGAGAAAGAACTGAAAACATATCAGCAGCAGAAGCACACTCTGAAGAATGTTAAAGGAAGTTCTACTGAAAGGATTATGACAGAGATGGAAACTTGAATCTAAATTTATAAATAAATATTTTGGAATTACATGAAATAGTGTTAAATGTAAAAAAAATGTTATTATTGTTATTAATTTAACTGAAACATAATTTACCATGAAAAAAATAAATGATATTGGTACGTTGTTATACAACATGCAAGTGTAAAGGGCTAGAATAATTGAAGTGTATGATATAAAGTTCTTACATTACAAATCAAGCTTTGTTTTAATATTATTTGAAGACAGAATATTACCAATAGTGTGAAGAGATTTCAAGTGTTTTATTTTA
>NW_006922834.1:52594-53769 GCF_000298275.1 Orycteropus afer afer | reverse complement strand
TTGTCAAAGGTTCCATATTACTTGGTTCACAACCAACACTAAGTAGCTGTTAAGACATCACACAATGTATTACACTGGGCAAATATACTGCTTAAGATCTCTTTAAAGAGCTGAACAGCAAAAATGTCTCTTTGAAGACTAAGGTGCGTCAAACACAAGCCTGGTGTTTTCAATCACTCCTGTGCCTGTGAAAGCTGGACAAAGAATAAGGTAGACGGAAGAAGAGTTGATGACATTGAGTTGTGGTGTTGGCAAAGAATACACAAAGTATCACAGAGTGCCAGAAGAATGAGCATATCTGTCCTGGAGGAAGTGTAGTTGGAATGCTCCTTGGAAGGGAGGATGGCGAGAGTTCATCTCACCTACTTTGGTCATGTTGTCAGAAGGAACCATTCCCTGGAGAAGGATGTCATGCTTGGTAAAGTGGAAGGTCAGTGAAAAAGGGGTAGGCCTTCTGCAAGATGGATTGACACAGTGGCTTCAAGGATTGGTTCAAGTATAGCAAGAATTGTAAGCCTGACACAGGACCAGGTAGTGTTTTGTTTTGTTGTACATAGGGTCACTAAGAGTGGCAGCTGACTGGACAGCACCTAACAACAACAACATGTATATGAATGTAGAATAAGAATTGCCTATACATATCCATATTATCTTTCAAATACTGGGAGTGAATGCTGGAATTATTTGAAATTTTGCTGTTTTTAGAATACATTTGGTCTAACACTAGGTAGCAATTAACTATTTTCTCTTTTAATTTAAAAATGACTGTGATCTTAAAATGGGTTAAAAATAAAAACTTTGGATAAAATATTTTTTTCCTCAAAAAACTCTAGGAATATCATACAACTCCCATGTACTTACAAGGGTATCTTCTCACTTTAGCAAGTTTCTTTGAAAGTATTTCCTGTCAAGGATGTATGTTTTTCTAAAAATAATAATAATAATACAGTTTAACTTAGCATACAATTTTTATGTCAAGGCTTCTTTAGTATATTTATAAAGTGTCAAAATACTTTCAAAAGTAGTGCATGAGATTTAATGACCATAATTTACTGTCTGCATTTTAGCAGTTATACTCGGAAACTTTCAAATATGTTCACAGTTATAGTCTCAGAAAAATTCAGTCTGTTGAGTTGGTTGAACATCCAGAGGAACCAATTAAAGGTAAGATATTA
>NW_006922834.1:50315-51635 GCF_000298275.1 Orycteropus afer afer | reverse complement strand
TTGGTTAAATCAAAAAATGAAAACAAAGACAGATGGCTATGCTCTGTTTCTTAGATTATCTTAAAAACTTAATTCAGTATGACAGCCTAAAATATCATTGGTTCTCTATTAAAATTAAAATCTCAATTAGTTAGGTAAAAATAAAAGAAATTGTAAGGTATTTTAAAGCACTTTTAGCATAACAGTGTATTGACACAAAATATACTAACCAACCAAGAAAAATGCTACTTATCAGCACCAAAATCATGTTATTAGTTTTAGACTCAAATAAAATGATGACCAAATAAACCATCAGTGCAACTTCAGTATTGTGCCCCAAGATGTAACCTGTTTATGCTTTAGTATTCATTTTAGATCTTCTATAATAATTATTTAGGGATGCAAAATCATCCTTCATCTCATTTTGTTTCCAGTTATATCTAAACATCCTTAAGTTATATTTTGTGCCTCCATATGACTTATTATTCTATAGCCAACATGTTTTTTTCACATCAATAACTATCTTACTGGATGCATAGAAAATCAAAGAGCATTGAATTAACTGCATTAAAGGCAATTCCTACCACTATTATTCCTAATAGAGCTTATTTCATATACAGAGATACACATACCCCTATGCACACAGACACACACTTAATTATATTTTTTCCTCTGTAAATAGTAAGCTATATTAATTATCTAAAAAGATGTCCCCGGAGTCTGAAAGAAAGTATTCTTATGTTATAAAGTCACAATAAATTTAATAAAAATTTAAGATAATTAATCTATGTTTTACTTTTAAGCTTTTCTACCATTCATTAAAATTACTAAACTAATGGTACCAAATTTTCATGGTTTATGAAACCTTGGTATTACAAGTAATTTTTAAATTGGCACCTTAGTTCAAAATAAAGAACTAATAGGTCCATTTATTAAGTAGGTTACTTGCAAACACTGAATATTATTATAAAACTAAGAGTCCAGTACATATCATTGTGTGAGTTTGCTGTGAGATGCTAAGACCTTTTAATGAACATTTTTGGAAGTGTATGATTAAACAGAAAAACAATAATAATAATAATATTTTTTTAAAAAAGAAACTGCTATTAAATTGATTCCAACTTATAGCAACCTTATAGGACAGAGTCGAACTGTCTCATAGGGATTCCAAGGCTATAATCTTTACCGAAGCAGACAGGCATGTCTTCATCACATTAAGCAGCTAGTGTGTTCACGCTGTTGACCTTTTGTTTAGCAACCCATTGCTCTAACAACTATACCATTATGTCTTCTTTTATTTATTGTTGTTGTTGTTGTTGTTATGTGCCATCTATTCGGCCC
>NW_006922834.1:47184-48695 GCF_000298275.1 Orycteropus afer afer | reverse complement strand
AAAAAAATTAAGCCTTGAGTTGCAATATTGGAAGATTCTATGGGAAAAATATTGAATGATGCAGGAAATATCAAAAGAAGATTGAAGGAATACACAGAGTAATTGTGTCAAAAAGAATGGGTCAATGATCATCACAGGAGGTGGTATATGATCAAGAACCAATGGTATTGAAGGAAGAAGTCAAAGCTGCATTGAAGGAATTGGTGAAAAATAAGACTCCAGGAATGAATAGAATACTCATTGAGGTGTTTCAACAAATGGCTGCTGTGCTGGAGGCACTCACTTGTCTATGCTAAAAGATTTGGAAGACAGCTACCTGGCCAAGTGACTAGAAGAGATCCATATTTGTACCCATTACAAAGAAAGGTGATCCCACAGAATCTGGAAAGTATTTAACAATATTATTAATATCACAAGCAAGTAAAATCTTACTGAAGATAATTCAAAAATGGTTGCACTGATATACTGACAGAGAACATCCAGAAATGCAAACTGGATTCAGAAGAGGGCATGTAACAAAGGATATCATTGCTCATATCAGATGGATCTTACTTCAGAGCAACGAATACCAGAAAGATGTTTACTTGTGTTTCAATGACTATATAAAAGCATTTGATTGTGTAGATCATAAAAAAATTGTAGATAACATGGAGAAGAGTGAGAATTCGAGAACACTTAATTGTACTCTTGAGGAACCTGGATATAGACTAGGAAATGCCATTCAAACAGAACAAGGGGATACTGTATAGTATAAAATCAGGAAGGGAGTGAAACACTGTTGTATCTTTTCACCATACTTATTCAATTTCTTTGCTGAGCAAATAATCTGAGAGCTGGACTATAGGAAAAGAACATGGCATCAGTGTTGGAGGAAGGCTCATTAACAGCCTGCAGTAGTGTGTAGATAACACAACTTTGCTTGCTGAAAATAAGGATGACTTGAAGAACTTAGACTGATGAAGATTGAAGACTACAGTTTGCAGAATGGATTACATATCAATATAAAGAAGAAAAAAAAAATCCTCACAACTGGACCAATAAGCAGCATCATGATAAATGGAGCAAAGATTGAAGTGGTCAAAGACTTCATATTACTTGGTTCTACAATCAACACCAATGGAAGCAGCAGTCAAGACACTGGATGACATATTGCTCTGGGTATTCTGCTGTAAAAGACTTCTTTCAAGTGATAAAGAGCAAAAATATCTCATTGAAGACTAACGTGTGCCTAACCCAAGCCATGGTATTTTCAACAGCCTCTTATGCATGTGAGAGCTAATCATTGAATAAGGAAGACTGAAGAGGAGTTGATGCTTTTGAGTTGTGATGTTGGCAAAGAATACTCAAAGTACCATGGACTGCTAAAAGAACTAACAAATCTATCCTTGAAGATGTATAGCAGGAATGCTCCTTGGAAGTGAGAATGGTCAGACATTGTCTCATCTACATTGGTCACATTGTAGGAAGGGACCATTTCCTAAAGAAGGTTATCATGCTTGGTAAAGTGGAGG
>NW_006922834.1:45662-46194 GCF_000298275.1 Orycteropus afer afer | reverse complement strand
AAATAAGACATACTTACTGATGTGAATTTGGTAAGAAGAAATCAGTGTCTTTATCTTTGTAAAAGCACTGATTATCATTGGCTATTTACTGTCTCGGAAACCCAAGGAGGGGTCGCTATGAGTTGGGTCTGACTCGAAGGCACATAACAACAACAACAACAACATATAAGTGTTTAAGAAAAAAGAAAATATTTTTTCCTACTTGTATCACTAAGTCCAATGCCACATAGCTTATTATTTTCTACTTTTGCAATAGATATTATATGAAGTTTATAAAAACAAACAAACAAAAAAATAAGACTTCAGTGAAAACACCCATCTGGGAAATAAATTTTCAAATAAGAAGAAAATGTTGTATATATAAACTTAATTTTATGTCGATATCTATGATTTAATAAAATTATAATGAATACACATGAAACCTTGTCTGGATGCTAATATTATAATGAAGAAAATTTTTATCTAAGAACAGAAGAATTATGAAATGGAACTGGTATCTACTTGTGGTGGCATAGTGCCCAAGGCATTTGAC
>NW_006922834.1:35806-44947 GCF_000298275.1 Orycteropus afer afer | reverse complement strand
CTCATAGTGACCCCTTCTTGGGTATATATATATATATATATATAAATCATGTAATGTATGTTGTTGTTGTTTTTGTTCAGGTGCTGGTGAATCAATTTACAGTCATAGCAACCTTATATACAACAGAACAATACATCACCCAGTCCTGCACCATCCTCAAAATCTTTGTAATGTTTGAGCCCATCTGTGATAGATAAGGTTGTGTGTCAATTTGGCTGGGCCTATTTGAGTGGCTGGGCAGTTGGATGTAGTTATTCCCCATGGTGAAACTGGTATTTAACTCCATGGTGGAATCTATTGGAGTCACTGAGTAGCTGCTTTAGGAATGTGGTCTGCTTCCAATATAAGAAGCAACTTTGAGAAAGGTCTCCAGTTTATGGCTTGAACCGTGCATGTAGCTGAATCGTTGTTCAGCAGACTGCCATGTTACCCAGCCAATCTAGGGACTTTTTCTGGACTTGAATTAGTGGCCTTTTGTGTTGCTTGGTGACATCAGTACTATGCCTTTTTATTTGTTGATCTTGGGTTTGTCAGCCTCAGCAGCCAGTAGTGGCCTGAATGAAGAAAGCTCCCAGCTTCAGTGGGCCAGGAGCAAGAGGAAGAGTTGAAGCCCAAGTTTGAGGGGCTTGCACCCAGACCCCAGAGCCTGGCACTTTGACCTATGATTTCTAGCCGCCAAAATTGTAAGAGAATAAACTCCTGTTTTTTTCAAGCTATCCCATTTGTAGTGTATACCTGTCAGAGCAACACTAGGTAACCAAAACATCATCATTGCAGCCACTCTGTCAATCCAGTTCATTGAGGGTCCTGCTTTTTTCTCTGACCCTCTACCTTACAAAGCATGATATCGTTCTCCAGGGAATGGTCAGTTCTGACAACATGATCAAATTAGGTAAGACAAAGTCTGTCCATTCTTGCTTCCAAGGAGCATTCCTGCTGCACTATTTCCTGGAAAGATTTGTTCGTTCTTCTTACAGTTCGTCTTATTTTCAGTAGTCTTCACCAACACAATTCAAAGGTATCAATCCTACTTTGGATGTTGGTCTGCTAATTATCTCAGTTCAGCTTGGATTTCTCCCTTCATTATCATCAGTCCTTGATGACATGTTACCACCTTAAAAGAGTGAACATTGACCAATTATTTTTGGTACCTTGACTCTGTGTATTCTTCCATCTTCTTTTGATGAATCCTGCATGGTTTAATATTTTGCCCATAGAATCCTTCAGTATGCAAACTCAAGGTTTGAATTTTTTCTTCAGTTCATTTAGCTGGAAAATGCCAAACATGTTCTTCTCTTTTGGTTTTCTAAAGCCAGATCTTTGCACATTTCTTTATAATACTTTACTGTGTCTTCTTGAGCTGCCATTTGAAATCTATTCAGCTTTTTTATTTCATCATTTCTTCCATTCACTTTAGCTACTCTACATTCAAGAGCAAGTTTTGGGGTCTCTTCTGACATCTTTTTTTTTTTTTTTTTTAGGCTTTTCATTTCCTGTCTTTTATTTTATTTTATTTATTTTTTTAATTGTGACCTGGTGGTTTAGTGCCTAAGGCAACTGACTGATAACCAGAAGAGCTGGTGGTTGAAACCCATAAGCCACTACTTGGAAGGAAGATGGGGCTTCTTATATACTCTACTTCTGTAGAGATGCTGCCTTAGAAACCCAAGGAGGGGTTGTTATGGGTAGGGATAGACTTGATCGCCATGAGTTTTTTTTTTTTTTTTTTAATTTGGGTGAAAATTTACAAATCAGACTTTTTTTACACTCAACAGTCCATACTCATTTTGTTTTGTGAGATTGGTTACATTCTGCTCAGTTTAACAGTTCTGTTCTCCTTCCACTTCCTCCCTGTGGGTAGTCTTTCCTGTGTCCTTCTAGCCTATGCATTTCTGCCTACCTACCTCTCCTCCTGTGCAAATTCTGCCCCTCCAATCTGCAGTGGTAGATTATTCTAAAGAGTGCATCTTCCTGGTGTAGATGTTCAGCTCGCAGACCTGCTTATTGTTTGGCTGAGAGTTAAGCTATGGGAGTAAGCTCAATTCCAGCCCAGAAAGGTGACTAGGAACAATGGTCTAGGAGCTTCACCAGTCTCTATCAGACCAGTGAACCTGATCTTTTTTTTTATGATTTTGGGTTTTGTTCCATATTTTTCTCCCACTCTATCTAGAATCTCCAGTTTTTACTCCTTTCTGAGTGGTTGGCATTGGCTGTGAGGAACCATCTGGTTCTTCTATTCTCAGGTTCATCTAAGTTGAGGTTCTCATGGTCTCAAGAACTATTGGTTCTTTGGACTAACTTCTTCCATGTGTCTTTAACTTTCTTCACTCTCTCTTGCTCCAGGCTAGGATAGACTAATAGTTGTATCTTAGATGGCTGCTGAAAAGTTTTGAAGACCTCATTCACTACTCACTGAACTAAGATGTAGCAAAATATCTTTGTATACCATATTGTGCCAATTGAGCTAGATGTACCCTGAAACCATAGTACTCAGCCTGAAGCCCCAGGGACTCACTCTTTCAAAGGGTTTAGTAGTTGCTAATTTATCCTGTTAGGTTTAAACTGCATAAGGATTTTTTTTTTTTAATTTTATTGTGATTTGGGTGAAAGTTTACCAACCAAATTCATCTTCCATATAGCAGTTCACATACACTTTGTTTCATGCCATTGACTGTAATCTCCCACAATGCAACAGCTCTCCTCTCACGTCCTCCCCATAGCCACCTCTTCCCTGTGTCCTTCCTTCCCATGCACTCTTGCTCTGTGAGCTATCTCCTTGTGCATACACAGGGCTTCTATTATCCCATGATTGATCTCTCCAAGGAATGTATCTACCTAATATAAATGGTCAGCTAATATACCTGTCTTTTGTTTGGCTGGAAGCCATAGGATTGGGTTCAATTCCAGACCAGAAGGGCAACAAGAGACCATAGTCTCAGGGGCCCCAGGGGTCCCACCAGGCTCTATCAGACCAGCAAGCTTGGTCCCTTTTTTTTTTTTAATGATTTTGAGTTTTGTTCCACAGTTTTCTCTTACTCTGTCCAGGATCTCTTACATAAATCCCCCTCCTTCTGAGTGGTTGACAGTGGTAGCTGGACACCATCTTGTTCTTCTGATCTCACAGTTGTATAGGTTGAGGATTGCATGGTGTACCAGTCCCATGGACTAATTGTTTCCATGTTTCTTTGGTTTACTTCATTCTTCAATGCTCTGGATGAGGAGAGACCCATTGTTGCATCTAGATAGCGGTTTGCAAGCTGTTAATATCTTAGTTGCTACCTGCCAGAGTAGGATGTGGAACAATGTTTTTTATAGGATGTTATGCCAATTGAGCTTGATGTCCCCTGCAACCAGGGTCCCAATCCCTCAGGTCTAACTATTTGCTTCCTTTGAGTAGCTGGTTGTGGCCAAGGAGTGACAACCTTGTCCCTTGTCAGCTCTACTATATACCTGGAAATTCTTACAGGACATACAAATACTTTTGTAAAAACATTGTCTGCCAATACTACACATGATCATGGGCACACTCCCCCCTGCATAGACACACCTAATAGTTCAGCCTCACCACACATCTATCCACCCATAGATCAGTGTTTGCCATCACTAACAACACAGTACTGTATGCACAAAATGGTCCATGAATAAGGACATTTTTATAGTACATACCAATACATATGTAGTATCTTCCCATTCAGCTATCCATACTTGATTTCCTTGCCAGTGTACCTGTGCATCAGTCTGCAGATTAGTATTCCCTGTTAGTGACAATGCAGCATTGTGTATGCAATAGTATTGCCTTTATTGTCTTTACCTCTTGTGCACTTCTCAGTGTCTTCCTTTTCCTTATTGATATTGTTCTAGTCACATGCTTTTGTTATATTACTTTTCCCTTTACCCATATCAAACCTGTTTCTTAATTATCCATCTATTTCCCTTTCTCCCCTTCTCCTTCCTGGTCTTTTTTTGATCCCTGTTTAAGAAGTCCTTTCCTGTCTTCTTAATGACCTTTTGCTTTCTTTATGTATAATGTTCTTGATGTCATCCCACAACTTCTGTGGTCTTTGGTCATTGGTCCTCAATGTTCCAAAGCTATCTTCAGATGCTCTCTAAATTCAAATGGATATAATCCAGCTCACATTTTGGCTTTTGTGGATTTGTTTTAATTTTCTTCAGGTTCAACTTGAACTTGCATATGGGCAATCAATGATCTGTTCCACAGTTATCTCCTATTCTGTTTTGTATAATATATACACAATATATAATTGTATTGATTATTCATAAAAAAAAGATAATCTTAATATAAATTGGATTTATTGGATTTAAATTTATACTTTCACATTGTAAGAATGTAAACTGTATTTTTTTTCAACAGTTCATACCCTTTTTGATTCATGACACTGATTGTAATCCCCATAATGTAACAGCTGTCTTCCCACTACATCCCTGTGGTTACCTTTTCCCTGTGTCATTCTTTCCTCTGCATTCCTGCCCTTTGTGCTATCACCCAAATACTTGCCTTTCTAACCTCCCATTGTTTATTGTTCTAAGGAGTGTACCTACCTGGTATAAAATTTCACCTTATATACCTATCTACTTTGGGCTGGAAGCCACAGAAGTTTAATTCAGGCCAAAAAGCTGACTAGGGGCCATAGACTCAGGGGTTTCATCAGTCTTTATCTTACCAGTAAGGCTTCTCTTTTTTATGATTTTGAGTTTTGTTTCACATTTTTATCACATTCTATTTTGATCTCTTTCAGAGTGGTTGATAATGGTAGCCAGGTACCATCTAATTCTTACAGCCTCATGGTCAGGTAGGCTGAGGTTTGTGTGGTCCACTAGTCTTCTGGACTAATTATTTCCATGCATCTTTGGTTTTCTTCACTCTTCTTTGCTCTAGAGGAGGAGAGACCAATTTTTGCATCTAGATGGCCACTTGCAATCTTTTAAGACTCCAGCCGCTACTCCCCAAATGAGGATGTAGAAGAATGTTTTTGTGTAGTATTATGCTGACTGAGATGATGCTCCCTATGACCATTGTTCTAAGCCCATTTATCCAACGACTTGCTCCCTCAGTGTAGCTGACTTTGGCTAAGAAGTTATCGAACTTTGCCCTTTGTTAGTTCTATCTATACAGACATTCTTACAGCACATACAAACACATTGTAAAAATATCAACTGCCAACCTTATATATATGGTCATGGGTACATTCCCTATATGCCTAGACATACCTGACCATTCAGCCATCTACCTATGTATCTATCTGTAGATTAATGTTTGGTATTACTGATGAAGCAGTATTGTAAATACAAAAGTGTTTATCTTTGTTGTCTAAGCTTCTTGTGCACTTTCTTTTTTTGTTTGTTTGTTTTCAAGGAAAAGCCCTAAAATTTAAAAACAAATATTACATTGTGTGTGTGTTTGTGTGTGTGTCTGTGTGTATGAACTTTCTGTTGAGGAGTTAAGCCTTTATACAGAAAATGAATATGTTAATAGAGACAAGTGCTTATGAAATCATGTATTTCATGTATGCAAGAGAGAAAGAGCAAGAGTAACAGAGAGAGAGAGAGAGAGAGAGAGAAAGAATACTCACTGTCATCAAGTCAGATCTGACTCATAGCGACACCCCCTTGAATTTCTGAAGTGGTGTCACTATGGAAGTAGATTGTCCAATCTTCCTTCCAAGGAGTGGCTGATGGGTTTGAACTGCCAGGCTTCTGGTTAGAAGTCAAATACCTTAGGCACTACACTACCAGAGCCCCTACACATTTGTCATACAACACCAAATAGTTAGTGTACGGTTGCTGCTTCTTGTAGAAGCTGACACTATGCTGGCTCTGCTATAATTATTCTCCTTTATGTTCAATATGCTGGATATATTCTGGTGAGGTAAGTCAAATCCTCTTCTTTAATGCTTATTATTCACTCTTCTTTACTCCTCTTAAGGTAAAACTTTGTTTTCTATTTTTCCAGATAATTTATTTTATCAACAGTGCTTTAAAATTTAAATGCAGTTCAACTTTCTTAGACTTGAATCTTGATTCACAAAGCATTGGTCAGAAGATAGATCTTAATCAGCAATCAACTGGTATCAATAAATATTCCTCCTCTATATGACTGCCATAAGAATTTTAGACCAAACAGAAAAGTTATTCTTTTTTCCTCTGTGTACTTCCCAGAATTTTCCTGTATGTAACTTATTAATACAATTATTACAGAATTCACAACTTGTCATCAACTGTCCCAAGAAGTTACCAAAATCACCTCTTTTGTGATTCAGAGCCCTCTAACACTCAGAATTCTGGCACATAATTTTAATCCCTCATTTATTTATTAACATATTCATTCAATCAATAATAGTTTATGAATAAATTACTATATCATAGTTGTAATAAATGTTTCATTTATTATCCGATTATGATTTGTTGACAGGCTGGTCATCTTTCTGCTTTCAAAGAATCTATCCTAATAGGAGATACAGAAAAATAATAAGGAAATACAGAATACTCAGACAATTTATGGTATATCAAGTATAAAATTCTAATTGTAGATGTAATTTGAACAAAAAGAATCATTTGTTATCTCTAAGGTTATTATTTTTATTAAATTGTCATATATATTTAGCAAGAAAATATTCAAATATATAAAAATACCTTTTTTAAAAAGTGACAGTGGACTAAGGTGTTAAAAGTGAGTTATCTGGACCTATATAGTTTCCTATTAAAAGTTCTTAAGGTGTAAGTTGAGAGAACAGTAACCTGATTTAAAATATTTAATTCTTGTCTGTAAAATATAATATTTACCAAAGATGGCCAATGAACAATTGACACATTTGAAATATTTTTTGGTGAAGAATACTGAACATGCCATGGATTGTCAGCAGAATGAAAAAAAAAAAAAATCTTAGAAGTGCATTCTAAAAAGAATGCTCCTTAGAAACAAAGATGACTAGGCTTTGTTCAGTTTTCTTTGGGCATGCTATCAAGAGGACTGATCGCTACAGAAAGACATAATTCTTGGTAAGGTAGAGGGTCAGTGAAAAAAAGGAAAAATTTTAATTAGATGGATTGGCACAGCCCCTGTGATCTCAAACTTAGCAAGGAATGTAAGGATGGCAAAAGATAGGACAACTTTTCATCCTATTGGTCACTATTCTCCTTGAAGACTAAAATGTGCCTAATCCAAGCCATGGTATTTTCAATTGCCTCCTATGCATGTGAGAGCTGGACAATGAGTAAAGAAGACCAAAGTAGAGTTGATGCTTTTAAGTTGTGGCATTGGCAAAGAATGCTGAAAGTATCATGTACTGCTGAAAGGACTAAGAAATCTGTCCTAGAAGAAGTGCAGCCTGAATGCTCCTTGGAAGTGACGATGGTCAGACTTCATTCACCTACTTTTGTTGTATGGTCAGAAGGGACCGTTCTCTGGAGAAGGATGTCATGCTTGGTGAAGTGGAGTGTCAACAAAAAAGGGGAAGTACCTCAACAAGATGGATTGACATGGTAGCTTCCGCAATGGGCTCAGGTATAAGAGGGATTGTGAGGCTGGCAAAGGACCGGGTAGGGTACAGTGTTTCATTCTGCTGTACCTAAGGTCACTATGGGTTGGAGATGACTCGATGGCACATAACAACAACAACAAGAAGTCACTAGTAGTCAGAACTGACTTGACAGATATGACAACAATAAAAAATTTCTCTCCAAGCTCTTCTTCAGCAGCCAACAAATTTGAATAAATCATGTTTTTATTTTCGTTATATTCACGGTATTTTTCAATGTTCCTTGTGTTGTTGTTTACCCATAGGTTATTCAAATTTTATTCATTCCAAAACATTAACAATTTTTTAGATTTTTTAATTTCCAATTCAGCTCCATTTTGATACAATAATTTGTAGATTCAATAAAATATTAATAATTTAAAATATATATCTATAATATGTATTTAATAATTGTTGCATATCTTTTTGATGACTTATCTCAACAAATAATAAAGAGGGTACTTCTTAATATCATTTAATTAGAACTTGTATTTATCTATCAAAAAAGTTTTTGACTTTCAATTGATTTACTTATACTACTTTTATGTAGTGTATTTTTGACATTGTTAGATTAAATTTTAGCGTGTTGCCATCTTAAGTGTTGATTCATCTTTCATCATTTGTAGCAAAGTTTGATAGATCTAAGGGTTTTGCCTTATAGAATTTGAAATCAAAATGGCTGTTTAGTTATATCCTTGTATATAGTGCTATTTTCTTTTGAGCTTTTCTGTTTTATTGATAATTAAAACAAATTCAATTATGTGGGTCAGAACAAATTATTTAAATCATTGAAAAGAATAAGAATGCCAAAGCACTTAATTGTGCTTATGCTGTACTGGTACATAGATCAAGAAGAAATCATCAAACAGGACCAAAAGAAACTGCATGGCTTAAAACTGGAAAGTGTGTTGAAAGATTCTGTGTCAAGGGTGTCCATATACATAGTCAATCTGTATGCTGAGAAAACAATCTGAGAAGCTGTTCTACAAAAAGAAGAATGTGCCATCAGAATTGGAGGAAGACTTATTAACAACCTGACATATGCAGATGATACAACCTTGCTTGTCAAAACTGAAATGACTTGAAGCACTTACTGATGAAGACAAAAGACCACATCCATGAGTATGAATTGAACCTTAACAAATAGAAAAGGAAAATCCTCACAGTTGGACAAATAAATATCATGATAAATGGTGAATAGAATGAAATTGAAGAATTCCATTCTTATTGTTGGAAAAGCTGGAAAATGAAAAAGGAAGCCTGAAAAAGTATTGCCACATTTGCCTTGAGGTTTTCACAAGGAAGAATAAATACAGGCAGTCCCCAGATTATGAATGTCTGACTAGGGACAATTTCCACTTTCCCTTTAAGCAGGCCTTTGAATAAGTTCAAACAGATTTTGTCGT
Source organism: Orycteropus afer afer (assembly GCF_000298275.1). Lineage (NCBI taxonomy): Eukaryota > Metazoa > Chordata > Mammalia > Tubulidentata > Orycteropodidae > Orycteropus > Orycteropus afer. Next base: position 36,006 of record NW_006922834.1, on the reverse strand, counting down.
GGCCAGTGAAGCTAAACAAGAACAGACCTGAATTTCTACAATTTGGATAGTGATTTGTCACATTAATTGGAATGGGGAAAATTATACTTCAATTCTTTTGGATGGGTAGACTCTGAAGAGACACAGTGAACACTTTTTAGATCCTGTTACATAAGATTGGATTAATGGAGCACTGTGGAGAACCACACACATCAAAGCAA
>NW_006922834.1:33148-34081 GCF_000298275.1 Orycteropus afer afer | reverse complement strand
ACTTTACAGAATCAAATTGTTACATCTTTCTGCACCAGAACAACTGGTAAGTTTGAACTACTGACCTTTCAGTTAGAAGCCAAGTACTCAAACACTGTATCACCAGAGCACCTTAGATATACCATTAGACTCCTAAATTTTTTGTTCTCTCACATTCTCAGATTTTTCTACTATTTTTTGCCAAATTTGGTACCATTTATATAGTTTACTACTTGTGTATCAATCATAAATAAATGGTCTCTCTTCAAGAAATTTGTTGACCCCTCTAGTCAATAAATGATCCCTCAAACCTGGACAACATAGCCTGTCCTTGTTGTTAGGTGTCATTGAGTCAGCTCCAACTCATAGCAACTCTATGTATAACAGAAGGAAACTGGTTGTGCACCATCCTCACAATCTTTGTTATACCTGAGCCCATCATTACAGCCACTGTGACAATTCATCTTGTTGAGGTTCTTTCCCTTTTTCAGCTCACCCTCCACTTTACCAAGCATTATATCCTCCAGGGAATGGTCCCTTCTGATAACACCACCAAAGTAGATGAGGTAAAGTCTGGCCATTCTCACTTCCAAGAAGCATGCTGGCTACACTTTTCCACCACAGATCTGTTTGTTCTTCTGGCAGTTCCTGGTATTTTAATTATTCTTCTTGAACACCACAATTCAAAAGCATCGACTCTTTTTTTGGTCTTCCTTATTCATTGTCTAGCTTTCACAAGTTTATAAGGCAATTGAAAATACCATGGTTTGGGTTTGGTACATACACCTTAGTCTTCAAACTGACATCTTTTTTCTTCAACACTTTAAAGAGGTATTGGCAACAGATTTGCCCACTGCAATATGACATCAGTTCTCTTGACTGCTGCTTCCTTGGATATTGATTATGGATACAAGTAATATGAAGTCTTTGAAAACTTCAATCGTTTCTCTATTT
>NW_006922834.1:31848-32391 GCF_000298275.1 Orycteropus afer afer | reverse complement strand
CTTTCAGCCAAGATCAATCTGACAACAATAATGATATCCCTAGTTCCATGTACTCTTCTGAATCCAGCTTGCATTTCTGGAAGTTCTTTTTCAATGTAGTAGTGCAATCATTTTTCAATTATTTTCAGGAACATTTTACTTGAGGGTGATAATAATGATATTATTTGATAATTTCCACATTCTGAGGAATCTCCTTTCTTTGGAATGAGCACAAATATGGATTGCTTCCAGTCACCTGGCCAGGTAGCTGTCTTCAAAATTACTTGGCATAGATAAGTAATAGTGTCCACTATGGCATCCATTTGTTGAAATATCTCAATGTGTATTCTGTAAACTCCTGGACTCTTGTTTTTCACCACTTCCTTCAGTGCAACTTCAACTTGTTCCATCTGTACTGCTGGTTCTTGATCATGTGCCATATCCTGAAATAGTTGAACTTCAACCAGTTTTTTTTTTTTTTTTTTCTGTATACTGACTCTGTGTAATCTTTCATCTTCCTTTGGTGCTTCCTGCATCATTCAACACTGCTCATTGACTCTTCCA
>NW_006922834.1:9241-11477 GCF_000298275.1 Orycteropus afer afer | reverse complement strand
ACTTTGGTTTTTCAAGTTTTAATTTCCATGGGCAAGGCATCATCCATAAGACTTATTTACAAACTCTTTAAGTCAATGACCATCCCTTTACTCTTTTTTATCATGTTAAATTAAATTTTGATAAATATAAGTATATGAATTTGAATTTTTTATTTTCTAGGAACTTTCTATTATGCTATTTATATTAGTAAATATTCATTTATATTTCTAAGAGTATAACAGTGATAATGTTACCCTGACTTATTATTCTTAAAAATCTGGAAATTATTTATTATTTTCTATCCATTTTCTGTAATCACTACTAAAATGAATAATGGTAGAGTTCTATAGAATATTAATAATTAAGTTAGTAATTAATATACAGTGTGACTACTCCTTGCTTAGACAACAAAACTGTTTCACTAATTCTCTTTATCTTATCCACCAAGGCTTATCATTGGCAATGGCAAAATGTTTTAGGCACAACACAAACAGTAATTGCATAAAATATCTAGGTCAAATGTGTGACTGGAAGTTTGCATAGAGGAGAGAGATATCTAACTTTTATTGTTTCCATTTGGGAAAAAAAATGCAGTATGTGCAATATATAAATTTACTGGTATTGTTAAGTAAGGCATTTAATAAACTATCAAGGTATTTGGCATTCATTAAAGGACACAAATTTGTATACAATAAGTGTCTTTTAAAGTCTGTAGTTTCTTAAATAAAACTTATAAGTAAGCTTAAAAAAATGTTACAGTAAGCAATGCCAATTGATAATTTTATCTTGAAATTTGCCTGTTTCTTCCACAAGTTTTTTAGAAATCTTTTATGAGTTGGACTATAGTTTCTCAAAGAAAAACTATTGATAAGGGATATTTTCTTCTGTCTATAGACATTGTTATGTTTTGTCTATAGGCATTATTATATTTCAAATGTCACAAGAACATATTGAATCAAATACATCACAACTATAATAATCTATAATCACATGTATTACAATGATTAACAATTTAAGACCTGTGGATAAAGGAGTCCCATTTTATAGATATTGTTATAGGACTGACTTGCCCCCATGGAGAAGTTACAAATATATATGTATATCATATTTTATAATATAAATTTTTATTATTATATCTATAATTTTATGCATGTCTTTTTATTTTAATGTTCTTGTGCACCACCAAATTAATTCAAACTCATAGAGATTGTGGGGAACAGAGTAGAACTGCCCCATATATTTTCCAGGCTTCCATCTTTATGGGAGCAGATAGTCAGGTCTTTTCTCCTGTGAAGCACATAGAGGAATTGAACCACACACATCTAGTTAGCAGCTGAGTGCTTAAACATTGTGCCACTATGGCTCCTTATATTTTCTAGACTAATGTAATTTCATTACACCATTTTTAAAATTGATTTTGAATGTTACATATCATTATTTTTAGTGCTTAGTCATGTCTTTACTGTTGTGTGTTTTCAAAGGTGTATACAATTTATTTATAATCTACCTTCATGTATTTTACAAATTATAATTTTCCCTGTAATATTAATGACCATTTAATTGGATTTGAAATCCAACATTTAAAATTACTTCCTTAGCACTTTGAAGTAATTACTATATTTTTGTTTGTTTTCCTCTGTTGTTAATAACAAGTCCAATGGACTATTTAAAAATGTTCTTTTCTTTTTGACATATTTCAGGTTTTCTATCTTCCACTGTGATTTGAGACTTTGCTGTTATCTTCATGTTTAGATTTAGTGGTAATTTGAGGGTTAGGAATAATACAAAAATTTCACATTTTTCATATCTTTCCTTACATTTCTCGCAGCCCAACATCAGATACTGCTTGAAGGGGTGAATGCTTTCACAACGGGAAATAAGATTACTCTAATCAGAAGAATAATACTAGAATGCTTTCAATTTGATGATAGTAAGTGAAATATTAGGTTATTTTTTGAATATCAATATACAAATTTACTTAGCACAGTCAACATAGTATTTTTTTCTAAAATCCTACTCTTTTTCTATGCTACATCCAGGTTCATATTAGAGGTCCCACAGCAGACATCATTGTATTAAGTAGTATGGATAATAAAACACAGACCGGTTACAGTCAATTCAACTCCAACCCATAGAGACACATAGGAGAGAGTAGAACTACTACTTAGGGTTTCTAAGGCAATATTCTTTATAGAAGCAAACTGCCACATATCTCTATGAAGAAATGGCTGGTAGGTTCAACCTGCAGACCATTTG
>NW_006922834.1:7299-8780 GCF_000298275.1 Orycteropus afer afer | reverse complement strand
TATACAATCCATAATAGGTTATCACTTCATGAGTGTGGGGAAATAAAGTCATATCCTTCAAGTAAACTTTGTTTGTTTTTAATTTTTCATTGTAGATTGGGTGAAAGTTTATAGAGCAAATAAATTTTCCCTTAAATAACTCACCCTTATTTTGTTTAGTAATATTGATTGTAATCCCCAAAATGTTACAATATTACAGCACACTTCTCATTTCCTCTTTGTGTTTTCCGTGTTCATTAATCCGTATTTCTACCCCTGACTGCCTTCTGAGCTTTAACACTGGGCAAATGCTGCCCTTTTGATCTCCTATGGTTGGTTGCTATAAGGAGAGTGTATCTTTCTGGTATTATTGTTCACCGTAAAAGCCTGTGTATTGTTTCGCAGAAGGTTGTTCCAAGTGGCTGACTCAGTTCCAGGTTTAAATGATATCTAAGGATCATATTTTTGTGGGTTCATCATTCTCTATCAGACCTATAAGTCTGAATACTTTTATTATTTTTAGTTTTGCTCCACATTTTTCTCCCATTCTATGCAGAATCTTCTTCTGTGATGTCAGTCAGAGCAGTGAGTACACCGTCTAGCTTATCTGGTCTCAAGGTAGTGAAGGCTGAAGTTTTTATCATACATTAGACTTTAGGACTCATTGTTTCTTTGCATCTTTAATTTTCTTTACTCTTCTTTGCTCTGGATGAGGAGAAACCAATCATCGTGTTTTAGATGACTGCTCACAAGGTTTTAAGATTCCAGTTGATAATCATGAGGATATAGATCACTTTCTTTTTGGACTACGTTATGCCAATTGACCTTGATGTCCTCTGAGACTATGCTACTGAGTTGCCAGGCACAGTTAATCACTCTTTCAAGTTTTTTGAGTATGGCTAGGAAGTTTTTATAATGTAGCCCCTGTATTCTCTAATATATACATAGATATATTTGTGGCACATACAAATCCATGTATAGAACTATCTTTTGCCAAACTTATACATATTTGTGAGGGTAGTCCCATTCCCTTTCCCACACTTGTTCTGATTGCATTTTATCTATGTATCCAAATTTAGATTATTGTTATGTTGTTATTGCTAGATTGTATGTATAACAATATATAACATTGTTGCTTTAACTAATAAACATCCAAACGCTGTGTCTTCCATTGCCTTGGTCATTAGTTGACTACCTCCTCCTTATTGTATATTGGGAGTTCTGGTGACATAGTGCCTAAGGCATGTGACTCCTAACCAGAAGGCTAGAGGTTCAAACTGACCACCCACTCCTCAGAAGGAAGGTTGGGAATCTACTTCTGTAGTTATGCTGCCTTGGAAACCCAACGAGAGGTCACTATGAGTTGGATCTGGCTCCCAGCAATAAGTTTGATTTTTTTTTTTTTTTTGGTATTATAATCTTTCTCTTCACCCAAGCTAAAATGTGTCTAATTTATTTTCCCTTTCCATTCAGGTAACCTTTCCACTCAAATTGAGGAGAAA
>NW_006922834.1:3900-4724 GCF_000298275.1 Orycteropus afer afer | reverse complement strand
CTCCTTGGAAGCAAGAATGGCCAGACTTCATCTCACCTACTTTGATCATGTTGTCAGAAGGGACCATTCCCTGGAGAAGGATGTCATGCTTGGTAGGATGGAGGTTCGATGAAAGAGGGAAAGGCCTTCAACGTGATGGATTGACATGATGGCTGCGATGATGGGCTCAAGTATAGCAGGGATCATGGAGCTGGTACGGGATCAGGCAGTGTTTTGTTCTGCAGTGCATGGGGTCGCTATGAGTCGGAAACAACTTGACGGCACCTAACAACAACAAAATCCGGATAACTGTCAAAGAATGTTTCTTTTTGTAAGTAAAACTTTTCTTGGGTTTTAATAATAGTGGTTTCATATAATAGCTGTCCTTTTGTGATTGACTTACTTCACTCAGCAACATATCCTCCATGTTCATTCATGTTATGAGGTTTGGATTGAATTTGTCATTATCCTCTAACATTGCATAGTATTCCACTGCATGTATGTGTTCTAATTTGTTTATCCATTCATCCATTAATGTATACTTAAGGGCCCACTGGGGATCATATGTTCATATGTAAATTGAAATTGAAGAAAATTAAAACAAGTTCATGAAGTCAAAATAAGACCTTATGTATATCCCACCTAAATTTAGAAACCATCTAAAGAAAATATTTGATGCAATTCCAGTATGTTGTGGGATGACATCAAAAACATCATACATGAAGACAGCAGAAGTCATTAAAAAGACAGGAATGGAAGAAAAGACCAAACTGGATTTCAGAAGAGGCTCTGAAACTTGCTCTTGAATGGAGAATGGGTAAGCTGAATGGAAGAAATGATGAAAT
>NW_006922834.1:1686-2925 GCF_000298275.1 Orycteropus afer afer | reverse complement strand
TTGTTGAAAATGAAGATTTGAAGCACTTGCTGAAGTAGATCAAAGACTACATCCTTCAGTATATATTACACCTCAATACCAAGAAAACAAAAATCCTCACAACTGGACCAATAAGAAGCATCTTAATAAATGGAAAAAAGATTGAAGTTGTCAAGGATTTCATTTTACTTGGATCCACAATCAACTTCCATGGAAACAGCCATTAAGAAATCAAATGACTTAATGCACTGAGGAAATATGTTGCAAAAGACCTCTTTAAAGCATTTAATAGCAAATATATCACTTCGAAGGTTAAGGTGAGGCTGACCTAACCATGGTATATTCAATAGCTTCATAAGTATGTGACACTGAGACAGTCAATAAAGAAGACTGTAGAAGAATAGATGCTTTTGAATTATGTTGGTGAAGAATTTGACGGTACCATGAACTGTTAGAAGGATAAACAAATCTGTTTTGGAGGATGTACTTTGAAAGTGAAAATGGCCAGACTTTTTTTTCTCATACTTGATGAGGTTGTCAGAAAAGACCACTCTCTGAAGAAGGATATCATGCTAGATAAATTGTTGTTATTTGCCGTAGAGTCGGCCCCGACTCATAGCGACCCCTCCTTGGGTTTCCGAGGCAGTATCACTACAGAAGTAGGATTGCCCAACCTTCCTTCTGAAGAGCTAGATAAATTAGAGGGTCAGCAAAAAGGGGAATAACCTCAAAGGTGTGGATAGACACAGTGGCTGCAAAAATGGGCTCAAGCATAGCAATGCTTATGAGGATGGCACAGGACCTAGAATATTTTTGTTGTGCATAGTACTGCTATGTGTCAGAAATAACTCAACAGTGCCTAACAACAACAAAACAATAGGTTGTTTCCACATTTTTGCTGATGAATTATCCTGCAATATACATGAGTGTGCATATATTTATTCATGTCATGGCTCTTACTTGCCTAGGACATACACATAGTAGTGGGATTGTTAAAATTTATGGTATTTCTATTTCTAAATTTTTAAGGAAACAGCATACCATTTTCCACAGGGGCTGAACCATTTTACAGTCCCATCATCAGTGTCTGAAGGTTCCAGACTTTTCCCACACCCTCATTCTCAGTTGTTGCTGGCTGTCTTACTGTACATTGTTATTAATGCTAAGGTGAGATGATAGGTTGTTCTTTTGAATTGTATCTTTACAATCAATTCTGACTCATAGCCACCCCTGCTGGGTTTCCAAGGCAATAAATCTTTA
>NW_006922834.1:0-516 GCF_000298275.1 Orycteropus afer afer | reverse complement strand
GCTCCAAATGAGAGAGACCCATTGTTGCATTTAGATGGCTGCTTGCAAGCTTTTAAGATCCTAGTCACTACTACTCACCAAAGTAGGATGTAGAAAAATGTTTTTGTCTAGTATATTATGCCCATTGAGCTTTATGTCCCCTGTGACCATGGTCCTGAGCCCACAGTTCCAACTGCTCATGCCCACCAGGATGCTGGCTGTGGCCAAGCAGTGACTACAACCTTGTCCCTAGTCAGCTGTACTATATAACTGGAAATGTTTACAAAATATACAAATACATTTGTAGAAGCAGTGTCTGCCAACTATACATGGCCATGTGCACACTCCTACCTACATAGACATATCTAATCATTCAGCCTATCTACCCATAGATCAACATTTGTCATCACTAACAATGCAGTATTGTATGCACAAAAGGGTTCATCTTTATGGTCTGTACCTCCCATGCACCTCTCTATGTCCTCCTCCTCCTCAATGTCACTGTGTTGATCACTCATATTTGGTATATTGCACTTC
>NW_006922833.1:193480-194684 GCF_000298275.1 Orycteropus afer afer | reverse complement strand
AAACAAAGTGTAAAAAGAGAACTTACAGAATGGGAAAACATATTCAGCAATGACATATCAAAGGACTTATCTCTAAAATGTATAGAAATCTCTAACACCTCAACATCAAAAGGACAATAGGCAGAAGATATGAACAGATACTTCACCAAAGAAGATATTCAAGCAGCCAACAAACACATGAAGAAATGCTTGCGATCATTAGGCATTAGAAAAACACAAATCGAAACAACACTGAGATACCATCTTACACCAGCAGTAATAGCAAAGTTAAACTTGACAGAAAATAACAAATGCTGATGAGAGTGTGGAGAGATTGGGACTTTCATACACTTCTGGTGGGACTGTAAAATGATACAACCACTGTGGAAATCGGTATGGTGATTCCATAAAAAGTTAGAAATAGAAATCTCATTTGATCCAACAATCCTATTATTAGGTATATATCCTAAAGAAGTGAGAGGCAGGACATGAATAAATATAAGGACACCCATGTTCAACCACTAATTTTATGGTTGCACACCCAGCACTATTCACAATAGCAAAGAGATGGAAACAACCTAAGTAAGTGCCCATCAAACGAGGAATGGATAACCAAAGTGTGGTACATGCACACAATGGAATACTATGCAACCCTAAAGATTAATGTAGAATCTGCAAAACACTGTATAACGTGGCTGAACTAGGAGGACATTTTGCCAAGTGAAATAAGTCAATTACAGAAGGGCAAATGTTGTATTAGTCTGCTATTGCAAAAAGTTAGGGAAAGGTTTATATATGGAAGAAACTTCCTTTGTTGGTTACCAGGGATAGGAGAGGAGGGAAGGGAAAATACCAGGTATGTTGGGGAGGGATACACACACACACACATTCATAGAAACCAAAGATTATTAGTGGTTCTCAGGGGTAGCAGGGAAAGGAGATGCTTTTATTTGTGGGCCTTTGAGTTTATGCTAATGTTGGTGGAATATTTTGGAAAACAATAGTGAAAATGGCAGCACAACATGAAAACTGTCATCAATGTCCCTGAGCTGTAAATGAGGAAGTTGTAATGTTGGTGAATGTCTTGTTGTGTATGGTTTCACCACAAAAAAAGTGGAAAAAAAAAGATAATTTTCTTTATTGAAAATAATTCTTACTGTAAGGACTCTTAACTTTATGTGTGTATATATATATATAATTTAGGAGCTCTGGTAGCATAGTGGCT
>NW_006922833.1:164778-168436 GCF_000298275.1 Orycteropus afer afer | reverse complement strand
GGGTCTGACTCATAGCAACCCCTCCTTGGGTTTACAAGGCGGTATCTCTACACCCACTAAGACGGTTATTATCAGAAAACCAGAAAATAACAAGTGGTAGCAAGGATATGGAGAAATTGGAACACTTATCCATTGCTGGTGGAAATATAAAATAGTGTAGTTGCTGTAGGAAATATTTTGTCAGTTTCTAAAAGAGTTAGTCATAGAAATACCATACAAATTTCAGTTAAACTATAAGATTTCTTTAGTATAAATATACCTCATGCAATTTTGGGGAAATCCTTATACTAAAAAAATACTCATTTTTTTATACAAAATTCAAATGTAACCAAGAGCCCTCTATTTCTATTACCAAATCCGGCAGTTCTAAGAAAGGTTCTTTTATTGATTAAAATTAAGATATATTTGTTTGTACATTTACTCATTAGCATGAAGCACATAGAATGTAAAGAGTACTGTGTGAAATTGCAAAGGAAGCACAAAATGTTGTAATATTGTTTGCCAATCTTTGGTTTCAAATCAGATTCAAATTTTTGTTCAATATATAATGTAAATCTTCAATATCTATTTGGCTTCATATGTCAAAAATATCATACTGTGGCTCAGTGAATTACTTAATATAGTCCTTCTAATCATAGTCTTTATAACTCCCACCTAATGACTGGGTGGAACTATGCGCACCAAGGAGATTGGCTAGATTGCTAATAATGTAAATAATTTGTGGGGGTGGGGCCATACAAATAAGATATAAGGAACCCTAACATGGGGATTGGTCAGTTATGCCAGCCCCCCAGGCTCAACACAAGCCATTCCAAAGGTTTGTAAGGGGGACCTTACTAGCATCAAGAAAAGATGGGAGTGGAATGCATCTTTTGGACCCAGGGTTCCTGCTCTGAGAATCTCTTAGGTGTAAGATACAGAGAGATGGCAAGAACTACTCACAGTGAAATGGAGGCAGCAGAGGCAGCTGAACCAGAAGACCAGCAAGAGATGGCACAGTGGGCTCCTCAGACTAACAGAATGAGAAAGCTGAGTACCTTTAGGCAGGAGGCTTACTGGCTGAGTGGGGTGCCTCTGGGCACTTATCAGCAGAGCTAAAAAGAGTTTTGTAACATTTTCACAAGCAGGATAGAGGCCAGAGGGCTGGAAGCTAAGGATCCAAGGGCCAGAGAGAGGTGTGGCTGCAGACATTAACTGAGAAAAGACTGTTCTTATTGAAGCACTTTATCTTGAGTTATTACTGATCCTGAATTGTAACCTGTTACTTTCCTGATAGACTGCATAATCATGAGTATTGTCTGTGAGTTCTGTGTGATCCTTGCAATAAATATCAAACCCAGCAGAGATATTGAAAGTGCTGTAGGTGGAATGCTTGGTGTCAGAACTGATAAAAAGTTTGTAGTGTTAAAGAATGTCTGATGTCCACCTCATAGGAATCACCTTGGTCTGTTGATCTTGATCGTTCTAACTACCTTGTGAAGTTAGAAGATGTCAGATGCTTCTTTTATGACATATTTACATACACATTAATAGCAAACTTTTCAAAGATAAATTAATGTTATGTTATTAAAATTTTGCATTCATAGGGATACATTGATGCAGCTAGAAACAGAGGGATATAGATGTACCTCTTCAGTAAAATACAGAATGAAAATTCCTGGGGAAATGGACAAAAGATGATACTCTGACAATTTTGACCTGAATGCGGCAGTTGGTGTGATAAAAATGGCAGTTTTCCACCCTGAAATTTACAGCCCTAATCTATTATGAGAAAAAACATCAGACAAATCACAGTTGAACATTCTAGAAAATACATGAGCAGCACTCCTCAAAACTGTCAATATTTTCAAATACAAGGAAAGATTGAGAAACTGTCACAGCCAAGAGTGACCTAAGCAGACGTGACAAATACATGTTATGTAGTATCTGGATGAAACTCTGGAACAGAAAATGAAAAGTAAAAAATAAGGAAATTGGAGTAAAGTATGGATTTTAGTTATTAAAAACATGAATCACTATTAGTTCTTTAATTGTAACAAATATACCACATTCACATAAGATGTTCATAATAGGAGAAACTTGGAGCAAGGGCTTATGGAAACTCTCTATGTACTAGCTTTACAATTTTTCTATAAATCTAGAAGTGTTCTCATATTTTTAAATATACATTTAAGTCAGTAGTGATATATAAATTAATTAAATCTGAATTGTGAAAACTTATAGTTTCTACTATAATTTACTATGGAATGTAGGTTTTTCTTTTCAGTTTTTAGGGAAAATATCCCGTGCTTTCAGATCAAAGTGGTACATTGTCACAATATGGGTGTTGCTAAAATCTCATGAATGAACAGCTGCATCAGAATGGAAAATAAGGATTGTGTGTGTTATATTTCTGGAATGCAACTTGAAATGTGTAATCTGTCATTCAAGATTATTAATAACAATCTGATTATATCCAGCTAGGGACCTTTGAATTACATAAAATAAAAGTCAATTGTATTAGTTAGAAAGGTTTGAAAGACAAGTTGATAAATCTCCCAGATAAGCTAATACTCAGTTCCTAGACTGATTAGACCAGCAGTAGCCATGGAGTGAATTCCCTCTCAAAGTGATCCCATGTATGTCAGAGTAAAAGTGTGTTAAGTAGGGTTTTCAATGGCTTATTTTTCAGAAGTAGATAACCAGGTCTTTCTTCTGAGGTGCCTGTGGGTGCACTGAAACCTGCAGCCTTTTGAATAGCAGCCACATATATTAACGTTTTCCTCCACTCATCTATCAGTTTGTTGCACTGTCGTGGCCTGTGTGTTGATGTTAGGATGGAGGCTATGCCACTGTTATTTGAAATACTAGCAGGGTCACCAATGGAGGACACATTTCAGCAGAGCTTCCAGACTAAGACAGACTCAAAAGAAGGAAGGATCCATGCAGTTCTCAAAGAATTGTCCAGTGAAAACCTTATGAGCATCAGTGAAACTCTATCTGATATATTACTGGAAGACTTTACAAAAAGCCCTGAAACATTGTCCAATATCGTGCTGAAAGATGAGCCTCTCAGGTGGGAAAGCACTGAAAATACAACCGGGGAAGAGCTGCCACCTCAGAGTAGAGTCGACCTTAATAATATGGATGGAGTAAAGCAATCAGGACCTAATTTGCTGATGTGGCATGACTCAAAATGAGAAAAAACAGCTGCAAACATCCATTAATAATCTGAACATGGAATGTACAAAGTATAAATCTAGGAAAAATGGAAGTTGTTAAAAATGAAATGGAAAGCACAAAGATTAATATCCTAGGTGCTAGTGAGCTGGAATGCACTGGTCTTGGCCATTTTGAATCGGACAACTATGCCGAGAATGACAAATTGAAGAGGAATGGCATGGTATTCACCATCACAAAGCAGTTTCAAGATTCATCCTGAAGTACAATACTGTCAGTGATAGGATAATATTCATATACCTACAATGAAAACCAGTGAATAATAATATCTTTCAAGTTTACACACCAAGCACCAAGCCAAAGATGAGGAAATTGAAGATTTTTACCAACTTTTGCAGTCTGAAATTGACCAAACATGTAATCAAGATGTGTTGTTTATTACTAGTGATTGGAATGCAAAAGTTGGAAACAAAGAAGAAACACCAATACTTGGAAAATA
>NW_006922833.1:162637-164543 GCF_000298275.1 Orycteropus afer afer | reverse complement strand
ATCTTCAGTGAAAACAAGGCCAGGAGCTGACTGTGCAACAGACCATCAATTGCTCATATGCATGTTGAAGTTCAAGCTGAAGACAATTAAAACAAATCCATGAAAGCCAAAATATGACCTTGATTGTATCTTTCCTGAATTTAGAGACCATCGAAAGAATAGATTTGATGCATTGAACACAAAGGACCTAAAACCAGAGGAATTGTGGGATGACATCAAGAACATTCTCCATGAAGAAAGCAAAAGGTCATTAAAAAGACAGGAAAGGAAGACCACAATTGATGTCAGAAGAGACTCAGAAACTTGCCCTTGAATGGAGAGTTGCTAAACCAAATGGAAGAAATGACAAGATAAAAGAATTGAACCAAAGATTTCAAAGAGCAGCTTTTCCAAAAGGGAATAATGTCCTAGGCATTTCTCAAGCTGAATGAATGAAGGGAAAAATTTAAGCCTCGAGTTGAAATATTGAAAGATTCTATGGGCAAAATATTGAATGATGCAGGAAGCATCAAAAGAAGATGAAAGGAATACAGAGTCACTGTACCAAAAAGAACTGGTCGATGTTCATCCATTTCAGGAGGTGGCATATGATCAAGAACCACTGGTACTGAACAAAGAAGTTGAAGCTGCACTGAAAGAATTTATGTAAAACAAGACTCCAGGAAGTGATAGAATACCCATTGAGATGTTTCAACAAACAGATGCTGCTCTGGAGGCACTCACTCATCTATGCCAAGAAATTTGGAAGGAAGACAGCTACCTGGCCAACTGACTAAAAGAGATCCACATTTGTACTCATTCCAAAGAAAGGTGATCTAAAAGAATAAAGGAATTACATTGAATAATATCCTTAATAGCACATGCAAGTAAATTTTTCTGAAGATAATTCAAAAATGCTTGCAGCAGTATATTGACAGAACTTCCAGAAATGCAAGCTGGATTCAAGAGAGGAAATGGAATGAGAATATCATTGCTGATGTCAGATGGATCTTGGCTGAAAGCAGAGAATACCAGAAAGATGTTTACTTGTGTTTTATTGACTATGCAAAAGCATTTGATTGTGTGGATCATAACAAATTATAAATTATAGATAACATTGAGAAGAATGGGAATTCCAGAACATTTAATTGTATTCATGAGGAACCTGTACATAGACCAAGAGTTTTCCTTTCAAACAGCAGAAGAATAGGCTACTACATGGTTTAAAATCAGGAAGGGAGAGTGTCCAGGCTGTATCCTTTCACAATTCTTACTGAATCTGTATGCAGAGCAAATAATCTGAGAAGCTGGACTATATGAAGAAAGAGCATGGCATTAGGATTGGAGGAAGAGTCATTAACAACCTGTGATATGCAGATGACACAACTTTGATTGCTGAAAGTGAAGAGGACTTGAAGTACTTATTGATGAAGACTAAAGCCTAGAATCTGCAGTATGGATTACATCTCAACATAAAACAAAAATCCTTACAATTGGAGTAATAAGCAGCATCACGATAAATGGAGAAAAAATTGAAGTTGTCAGAGATTTCATATTACTCGGTTCTATAATCAACACCCATGGATGTAGCAGCAAGAAATCAGATGGCATATTGCACTGGACAAATCTGCTGCAAAAGACCTCTTTAAAATGCTGAAGAGCAAAGATGTCTCTGAAGACTAAGGCACGCCTAACCCAAGCCATAGTACTTTCAATTGCCCCATATGCATGTGGAAGCTGGACAATGAATAAGGAAGACTGAAGAAGAGTTAGTGCTTCTGAGTTGTGGTGTTGGCAAAGAATACTGAAAATCTCATGGACTGCCAGAAGAACTTACAAATCTGTTCTGGAAGAAGTGCAGCTGGAATGCTCCTTGGAAGTGAGAATGGCCAGATTTCGTCTCACCTACTTTGGTCATATTGTTAGA
>NW_006922833.1:159235-162021 GCF_000298275.1 Orycteropus afer afer | reverse complement strand
TACCAGAGCTCCTGACTAACCCTTATCAAGTTGAATAATGTGTCCAGCTATGCAGAATCCACTCCACAGAAAATAATAATAATATTAATTTAAACAATAACACATTGTAGGCAAGTTAACCTAATGCCTATGAAGTCTAAAGATATTAATTCAAAAGTGCCTTTTAATATGAACACTTCTCCAATCTCTCTCTAAACTTTCCACTAAATTCATATCCTTTAATCCTTGTCAACTGCATATTTCTGTACTTGAGCATGTGAGTGTAAAATTTACAAGAAAATATGTTAGGAAAGGCCATAGTAACATCTTTTCTTTGACTTCCAATTCTGAAGCCATCATTTTCACACTTAAGATTCAGTGTGGGATAGACTTTTAAAGGATAAAAATCACAGTGATGGACAGGCTACTAGGGGAAGTGTGACTTGAAGATCAAATGCTAAAGATGATAATGGATAGGAAAGAAGTTAGGGAGTAGAACAGGCATGTTGACAAAGTCACAGACAGGAAATTGTACGAGGGAAGACCCACAGCTGGAGAGGGATAACATGCAAAGATCACATTTAATATGATGACAAACACAGGGGAGATGAGATTCGTGAAACATAAAATTTGTTGTTGTTGTTGTTATGTGCTGTGGAATCGGATCCGACTCATAGCCACCCCTCCTTGGTTTTCCGAGGTGGTATCACTACGGAAGTAGATTGCCCAACCTTCCTTCCGTGGAGTGGCTGGTGGATTTGAACGCCAGCCTTCTGGTTAGCAGTGAAGTGCCTTAGGCATTATTGCAATGACCTTGTTCTGAATGCTGTGATTTTATGTATCTTGAAAGTGGCATTCCATGTCATTAAAAAGTGATAAAATGCTTCATTCAGACCTCTCTTTCTGTGTGTCTCCTTCTCCCTCCCCTTATATTGTACTCTTCTTCTGAATGTGGAAATATAATATTCAATCTCACATCAGTTATTTTTAAAAATGTAAATGATAAAATGCCCATAGAATGAGATTCTTTAGAGACCTATATCATTACCTGGCTTTTACTGTCCCCTAGTGGTGAGGAGGAGACATGATCTATCTAAACAATGTTAAGGAAAATATTGAATCATAAAAACATATCCCAAATGTAGTGAAGAATATTTCATTTTAATTATTGTTAATGTCTTGTTATTAAACATGAAATGTTTATTTCACACACTTTTATAAACAAATTATTATGTTATAATCATTGCATGACTTTTAGTATTAAATGGAACATTGTTTACATGTTAAGTGTAAGTTATTGTTTCCTCTTTTTTTAGTATTCTGAATATAAAGTTTAATTTAGGGTGAAAAGCTGAATATAAGGTAATGCATCCTCATCTGTTATCATATAAACCTGTTTCCCACTACTGAAGCTGAAATTTGGGCATGTGGTTTGGGGAGGGGTTTGATGAAAACATGAAATCAATGAGCTAAGCAGTAGTTGAGCTGAAGTTCTGAACTTAGCATCCAGAATAAGTTTTTATGTGATGAGGACATATAGAGGTTCTTTACTTCTAAATCACCTTATGGAAAATGACTCTGCGGTATAGTGTCAGTACCATGTTCATCTCTAACTCTAAGGCTTTACTCAGTTTTTCAACTTAAAATGTTGTTTCCCTTTCTTTTCAAATTCTACCCATTAGCAAAATCTCATTTTTAAGTGTCAGTTATCTTTAGCTACTTTTCTCCCATTTCATCTATCTTTTTACTTTGCAATTTAGTCTTTGTACCATTTTATATCAGTCACATACATAAATCCAACTCTCACAGGTGTTTTTGAAATTAATGAGTATGTCATATATCCCCTACCAAAGTATAAGCCTTAAGTTGAGAAAATTTATTACAATGTTGTATTTCCCATTATGCTTTTCCCAGAATAGGTGGTCAAAAAATTTTTGTTGAGTTAGTATTATTGAATAAAGCAAACCAATTTCATGTCCTCTATTAAAAATGATTGCTTCTGCATCAATAGGGCAAGGATTTGGAGATATTTGTCTAACAAGAGTCTTCAAAATGACCTGCCAACTTCAGAGCTGGAGACCATGGAAAAGGTACTGAGTGAAGTCATTGGATGACCTTGGCTTTATTCATGTACATTCTAACCAAAAGGATGGAGATCAGAGAGTCTTAGAGTTGGAAGGGAACCTAGAAATCATCTAGATTAATCAACCCAGGAAAAACAGTCCAAGAGATACTTGGAAGATGTATTGAGCTGTTAAAGAACCTAAAACTTAAGTGAATAATCCAAACAAAAACTATTTCAGAAAAATGCCACCTCAGAAAGATTTCACTCCTGTTCACTACTGAAAAAGCAGTACTTTTGACGAAAGTGGACTCATACGGTTTGTCCACAGGTTCAACTATTTAAAAATGACACAAACTTGATATGTGGTCTTAAATGTTTCTGTAAGAGCTCCGATTCTTTTAGTTTGATACTTAAATGTATTCCTTAAGAAAGAGACTTGAAGGAAATTTCAATCAAGCCTACTTTACCCCTGTTCTCTTATAAGTGAGGAAGACAGCCCAATCACCTATGATGCCAAAGGCACTTTAGAACCCTGGCTGCAGTGATTAGATAAAAGAACAATGGAGAAAATGCATTTTAAGCGTAGTCCTTGGATGTCTTTCCATGATTGTTCTATTCTCACATGAGGCTTCTGAAAAAGTCAAGGAGGGATAATGCAAGAACCAATGCATAGCTCTCCAAGAATACAGACCTGCTGTGCAGAAGTGCATATAACCGTGGACAGAGTCCAATATTTTAAATT
>NW_006922833.1:156156-159050 GCF_000298275.1 Orycteropus afer afer | reverse complement strand
GTGAAACAATTTTCTGTGGGCTCAGCAACCCATTCAATGATCTAGAATTGTGATAAAGAGAAAAATGGAAACATATGTCAAACGCTATAGCCAGAGTACTCAAAAGTGAAATTGGAATAATTTTAATTGACTCATGACTGGCAAGGACTACAATACACGTATTATTTATGACATTCCTCTATGGTTTCTGTTTAAAAACTGTATCTATATAATTGCCTTTATTATTTAGGATTAGGTCCAATTGCCTATGAACAAAAAAATCCACATATGAATGATTTTTAAAGGTTAGTATAGTTCTTGCCCACATTAAATTTAGCATATGGCTGACCATCATGTGTGGTGGCAAGTCTACTTTGTGAGTCATCAGAAATTCATATTCCTTCTCGAGCTACCCTCTCTATCCCTAGCATATGGTTCTTTTGAACATGGTCTAATATAATTGCCAGAGCTCCAGCAAACACAGCTGCATCCTAAACAACATGAATGAAAGATGAGCAAGAAAGACACCAAACTCTTTGTCTTAAAATGATACTATATCTCACTTTTCAAAATATAATTTAAAAGTCACATTGAACTGCAAGGGAGGCTGAATAATGTAGTCTTTACTAGTATGATACTATGACCAGCTGAAAATACATCCTCTTGCTATTAGAAATAAACATGAGAATAAAGAGAATAAATACTGGAATGAAACTAAAAATTCCTAATACAACCTCCCTTTTCTATAATAGTAATGATTCCTTTTAAAGAAACGCTTGTATATTGGGAAGAAAAACTTGGGAAATCTAACAAAAGAGTAAGCAGTGACTATAAATAGGTAATTGACAATAAAGGAAACCTCAATGAATAATAAGGCTATAATTTGAAGCTCCACAAAACTAGGAGGGAGCTAGACACTGATGGCTGGAACAGGTAAGAGGAGAGCTCCAGACAGGAAGTGGGGGCTGGGGAACAGCCAGAACAGGTAGGGGGAAGGCCAGAAAGTGAGCAGAGCAGTTGGATTATCCAAGGGAGATGAACTTGTCTGTCAGTTTGTCATACTGTGGTGGCTTGCATGCTGCTGTGAGGCTGGAGGCTGTGACACTGGTGTTTCAAAGGCCAATAAGGTTGTCCATGGTAGACAGGTTTCAGCAGAGCTTTCAGGCTGAGACATACTAGGAAGAAGGAAGAGGCCATCTACTTCTCAAATAACTGGCCAGTGAAAACGTTATGAATAGAAGTGAAACACTGTCTGATATAATACTAGACAACTTTATGAATAGCCCTGCAACATTGTCTGATATAGTGCTGGAAGATGAGCCCCTCAAGTTCGAAGGCACTCAAAATAAAACTAAGAAAGAGCTGCCCATCAGAGTAGAGGTGACTTTAATGATATGGATAAAATAGAGCTTTCAGGACCTATATTTGCTGATGTGGCATGACTCAAAATGAGAAGAAACGGCTGCAAACATCCATTAATAATCAGAACATGGAATGTAAGGAATATGAATCCAGGAAAATTGGAAATTGTAAAAAATGAAATGGAACACATAAAGATTGATATCCTAGGCATTCCAAAAAAAATCAAACTCACTGCTGTCAAGTAAGATCTGATTCATAGTGATCCCTCCTTGGGTTTCCAAGGAAGTATCACTACAGAAGTAGATTGCCCAATCTTCCTTCTGAGGGATGGCTGGTAGGTTTGAACTGCTAGCCTCCTGGTTAAAGTCAAATGCCTTAGTCACTACCAAACTCACTGCCATCAAGGCATTTCTGACTCATAACAGCCCCCATTGGGTTTCTGAGGCTATAAATCTTTACATAAGTAGATATCCCCACCTTCCTTTCATGGAGTAGTTGGTGGGTTTGAACCACCAACATTCTGGTTAAGAGTGAAATCCCTTATCTACTATGCCAGCAGAGCTCCTCTATCCTAGGCATCAGTGAGCTGAAATGGACACATTTTGGCTATTTTGTATCAGATAACCATATGATCTACTATAACAGGAATGACAAATTGAAGAGGAATGTCATGGCATTCATCATAACAAAGAATGTTTCAAGATTTATCCTGAAGTACAGTGTTGTCAGTGATAGGATAATATCCATATGCCTACAAGGAAAGCCAGTTAATACTACTATTATTCAAATTTATGCACTGATTACAAAAGTCAAAGATGAAGAAATTGAAGATTTTCACCAACTTCTACAGTCTGAATTTGACCAAACATGCAATCAAGATGTGCTGATTATCACTGGTGATTGGAATGCAAAAGTTGGAAACAAAGACCACCAGTAGTTGGAAAAGCTAGCCTTGGTGATAGAAATAATGCTGGAGATTGCATGATAGATTTTGACAAGACCAACAACTTATTCATTGCAAATACCTTTTCTCTACAATACAAATGGTGCCTATACATGTGGACTTCACCAGGTTGTGTATGCAAGAATCAGATTGACTACATCTGTGGCATAGAAAACTCAATATCTTCACCCAAAACAAGACCTGGAGCTGATTGTGGAACTCACCATCAATAGCTCATATGCAAGTTCAACTTGAAGTTGAAGACAATTAAAACAAGTCCACAAGAGCCAAAATATGACCTGGAATATATCCCTCCTGAATTTAGATACCATCTAAAGAAATGATTTGATGCATTGAACACCAATGATGGAAAACCAGAGGAATTGTGGGTTAACATCAAGAACATCATCCACAAAGAAAGAAAAAGGTCATTAAAAAGACAAGAAAGGAAGAGAAGACCAGAATGAGTGTCAGAAAAGATTCTGAAACTTGCCCTTGAATGGAGAGTTGTTGTTGTTGTTTGCCGTTGAGTCAGCCCTGACTCATAGCGACCCCTCCTTGGGTTTCTGAGGCAGTATCACTACAGAAGTAGGATTGCCCAACCTTCCTT
>NW_006922833.1:144050-156056 GCF_000298275.1 Orycteropus afer afer | reverse complement strand
ACAAGATAAAAGAGCTAAACAGAAGATTTCAAAGAGCAGCTTGAGAAGACAAAGTCAATTATTATAATGAAATGTGCAAAGACATGGACTTGGAAAGCCAAGAGGAAGAACATGCTTGGCATTTCTCAAGTGCAAATAACTGAAGAAAAAAATTAAGCCTGAAGTTGCAATATTCTATGAGCAATATATTGAATGATGCAGGAACTGTCAAAAGAAGATGGAAGGAATACACAGAGTCACTGTACCAAAAAAAAATTGGTCAATGTTCATCCGTGGCAGGAGGAGGCATATGACCAAGAACCAATGATATTGAAGGAAGAAGTCAAAGCTGCACTGAAGGAAGTGGCAAAAAACAAGCCTCCAGGAATTGATGGAATAACCATTAAGATGTTTCAACAAATGGATGCTGCTCTGCAGGCACTCACTCACTTGTCTATGCCAAAAGATTTGGAAGACAGCTATCTGGCCAACTGACTGGAAGAGATCCATATTGTACTCATTCCAAAGTAAGTTGATCCCACAGAATGTGGAAGTTATCGAACAATATCATTAATCACATGCAAATAAGATCTTACTGAACATAATTCAAAAATGGTTGCAGTAGTATATTGACAGGGAGCTTCCAGAAATGCAAGCTGGATTCAGAAGACGACGTAGAATAAGGGATATCACTGCTGATGTCAGATGGATCTTGGCTGAAAACATAGAATACCAGAAAGATGTTTACTTGTGTTTTATAGACTATGCAAAAGCATTCAATTGTGTGGATCATAACAAATTACGGATAACATTGAGAAGAATGGGAATTTCAGGACAGTTAATTGTACTCATGAGGAATCTGTACATAGACCAAGATGCAATTGTTCAAACACAACAAGGGAACACTTCATGGTTTGAAATCAAGAAGGGAGTGCATCAGGGTTGTATCCTTTTCCCCATACTTATTCAATCTGTATACTGGGCAAATAATCTGAGAAGCTGGACTATATGAAGAAGAACATTGCATCAGGATTGGAGGAAGATTCATTAACAATCTGTGATACACTGATGACACAACTTTGCTTGCTGAAAGTGAGGATGACTTGAAGCACTTACTGATGTAGATTGAAGAATGCAGTCTGCAGTATGGATTATATCTCAATATAAAGAAAACAAAATATCCTCACAACTGGACCATAAGTAGCATTACAATAAATGGAGAAAAGATTGAAGTTGTCAAAGACTTCAAGTTTCTTGGTTCTTCAGTCAACATCAATGGAAGCAGCAGTCAAGATATCAGATGATGTATGTTGTTGTTGTTGTTGTTATGTGCCGTCGAGTCGGCCCCGACTCATAGCGACCCCTCCTTGGGTTTCTGAGGCAGTATCACTACGGAAGTAGGATTGCCCAACCTTCCTTCTGAGGAGTGGCTGGTGGGTAGCATTGGGCAAATCTGGTGCAAAAGACCTCTTTCTAGTGCTAAAGAGCAAAGATATCTCCTTGAAGACTAGGGTGCACCTTACACAAGCCATGGTATGTTCAATCACCTCATATGCATGTGAGAGCTGGACGATGAATAATGAAGATGGAAGAAGAGTTGATACTTTTGAGCTGTGGTGTTCCTGAAGAACGCTCAAAGCACCATGGACTGGTAAAAGAACTAACAAATCTGTCCTGGAAGTGCAGCCCGTATGCTCCTTGGAACTGAGAATGGCCAGACTTTGTCTCATCTACTTCGATCATGTTCTCAGAAGGGACCATTCTCTGGAGAAGGATATCATGCTTGGTAAAGTGAAGGGTCAATGACAAAGGGGAAGACCCTCAATGAGATGGATTGACACAGTGGCTACAACAATGGGCTCAGGTATAGCAAGGATCATGTTGCTGGCACAAGACCAGGCAGTGTTATGTTCTGGTGTACATAGGGCTGTTACGAGTTGGAGATGACTAGATGTCACCTAACAACAACAAAACTAGTGATCAGATAAATGACAAGATAACTCTCTACACCTGTCTATTGATAAACTTTTGAAATTTGGATCTTACCAAGTATTAGAGAAGATGTTGGGAAATAGGAATTTTTATTTCTGTTGGTAGTAAGTTCAGACTCAGTTGGAGATCATTTTCTCAATACTTAGTGAAAATAATCATGCATATACCTCACACCTCAAAAATTACATCCTGGTATGTTATCCACAAGCAAACTCAGAAACATATAAGGAGACATTTTTAAGCAATATTCTAAGCAATATTAGTGCTGCAAATTATATCCAATTTAGGATCCCATTACTTACAGATTCCATGTGTAATACATGGCACATCTAATGTAAACAACTCTATGATGTAATATGGATATATGAACTAACTTCTATATGAAATAAATATATGCATATTTATATGTATAGACACACATGTCTGCTCACAAATTACTGTATGTATACATTAAAATGTTGCTATATGAATGTATTAAATATATATTAAGAAGTGGAAGGCTATCTATAGCAGAGTATCAAGTATGTATATTTAAAATATATACAAAAAAACATTGCATTATACATTTTTTCAGAAATACAAACATATCTAAAAACACATAGAGTAAAATTTTATGGGGGAATTCAAGTGAAGATGAAAAATGAAGGAATATATGTAAATTAATAAAACAGACAAAAATGAGAGAAGACTTGTATGGACCAATGACAAACTGTGAAGTCCAATTAATTTAATTTTCTACATATTAATTCTCCATTCATGCCCAGAAACCTCAATAATGGAAAAGAATGGGTTCAGGAGGTGTAAGGCAGAATTAAATAAGATATATCACTGAAAAAATAAATGTCAGAATAAATAAAACTTTGAAGAGTTTAAATACTATTAATACTTAATATGGTAGTTGTTATTAGTTCCTGTCAAGTTGGGCTTCAAACTAATAACAACCTATGTACAATGGAATGGATGGAATGAAACCCTGCCAGTTCCTGCTCTGTCCCTATGATTCATTGTAGATTGAACTAGAAATTCACAGGGTATTCATTCAATGATTTTCAGAAGTATATTGTCAGACCTTTCTGCCTAGTCTGTCTTAGACTGGAAATTCCACTGAAGCCTGTATAGGACTTTAACAATAAGCAAGCCTCCACTGACAGATGGGCAGTGCTGGCACATGAGGTACACTGCCGGAATTGAACCTGAGTCTTCCTATTGGAAGGTGAGATACCTACCACTGAGCCACCATAGTCCCCTTAAAAAACAACAACAACAACAAAAACTTACTGCCATCAAGTTGATTCTGACTCATAGAAACCCCAACTGGTTTTCCAAGGTGGTAAATCTAAAGAAGTACATTGCTCTATCTTCCTTCTGCAGAGCAGCTGGTGGATTTGAACTGCTGACCTTCTGGTTAGCAGTCAGATGCCTTAGGCATTATAACACCAGAGCTCCTTATGGTCCCTCAGTACTTAGTTACTAACTGCATTTGGGGTGATTTCTAGCTTCTTAGTCTAAGTGAATAGATGAATGGTGTTGAGGTACATATAAGAGATTTTATGGAAAAATGTCATAAGGTCAGTTTTGGGTAGGGTGTAGCTGAGCTGTGGTTGTGATAGTTGTGTAGTTATTGTTGTTATGTGCCATCAAGTCATATTCGATTCACAGCAACCCCTCCTTGGGTTTCTGAGACAGTATCACAATGGAAGTAGATTGCCCAACCTTCCTTCTGAGGAGTGGCTGGTGGGCTTGAAGCGCCAATCTTCTGGTTAATTGTGTAGGGGTACTAATTTTAATTTTAGGGTCTGGCAATCAGGGAGATATTGTTTTCTGAAGACATACAGTTGAGTGTTATCATTATGGTGCTGAATGAGATCACTAAGGAAGATCACAGAGTTTCACAGAGAAATGGACCATAAAATTAAAGACATTTATAATCTCACATAACATCAAGTCAGGAAGTAAAAGATTGATTAATTCAGTGGCTCAGCAACATCATTACAGGACCAAATTATTAAAATTGTTCTGCTCTGCTGTCCCCCACACGTTGACTTATTATCCTAATCTGCCTCCATCTTAAATACCAAGATGGCTATACACTTGGTAGTCATGGTATGTTGGTGAATAGGGGAATATCAGAAAAAGATACAATGCTGTTTCTTCACCTACATTTTTCTAGTTGTTGTTAGGTGTTGTCAACTCATCTCCAACTCATAGTGACCCTATGCACAGCAGAATGAAACACTGACTGGTATTCTTCCAGCCTCATGATCCTTGTTATACCTGAGCCCGTTGTTGCAGCCACATTTGTCTATCCATCTTGTTGAGGGTCATCCCCTTCATTTTATCAAGCATGATATCCTTCTCCAGGGAATGGTTCCTTCTGACGACATGACCAAGCTGGTGAGATGAAGTCTGGCCTTTCTTAACTTCCAACGAGCATTCAGCTGCACTTCTTCCAGGACAGATTTGTTAGTCCTTTTAGCAAACTATGGCACTCTTAGCATTCTTCTCCAACATCACAACTCAAAAAAAAATCAACTTTTCTTTGGTCTGCCTTTTTTGTTGTACAGCTCTCACATTGCAATAAGAGGCAATTAAAAATACCATGACTTGGATTAAGTGCACCTTAGTCTTCAAGGAACCATCTTTGCTCTTCTTCATTTGAAAGAGGTCTTTTGCATACATTGTCTGACATCTTGACTGCTGCTTCCATTGGTGTTGACTGTAGAACCAAGTAATATGAAATCCTTGACTACTTCAATCTTTTTTCCATCCACTGTGAAGCTGTTTATTTGACCAGTGGTGAGGATTTTTGTTTTCTTGATATTGAGGTGTAATCCATACTGCAGATTATAGTCTTTAATCTTCATCAGTAATACTTCAAGTCATCCTAACTTTCAGCAAGCAAAGTTGTGTCACCTGAGTATCACAGGTTGCTAATGAGCCTTCCTCCAATCCTGATGCAACTTCTTCTTGATATACTCCAGCTTCTTAAATTATTTGCTCAGCATACAAGTTGAATAAATATGGTGAAAGGACACAACCTTGACATACTCCCTTCTTGATTTTAAATCATGCAGTATCCCCTTGTTCTGTTCAAATGACAGCCTCCTGATCTATGTAAGGTTACTTGTGAGTACAATCAAGTGTTCTGGAATTCCCATTCTTCTCAAAGTTATCCATAATTTGTTAAGATCCACACAATTGAATGCTTTTACATACTCAATAAAACATAAGTAAACATCTTTCTGATATCCTTTGCTTTCAGCTAAGATACATTTGATATCAGTAATGTTATCCCTCATTCCACATACTCTTCTGAATCCAGTTTGCATTTCTGGAAGCTCTCTGTCAATGTATTGATGCAACCGTGTTTGAATTGTCATCAGTAAGATTTTACTTTCATGTGATAGTGATGATATTGTTTGATAATTTCCACATTATGTGGGATCACTTTTCTTTAGAATGAGTACAAATATAGATATCTTCCAGTCAATTGGCCAGGTAGGTATCTTCCAAATCTCTTGGCATAACCAAGTGAGTGTCTCCTGTGGGGCATCCATTTGCAGAAACTTCTCAATGGGTATTCCATCAATTTCTGGAGCCTTGTTCTTCACCAATTCCTTTAGTGCAGCTTTGACTTGTTCTTTTAATACCATTGGTCCTTGATCATATGCCACCTCTTGAAATGAATGAACATCGACCAATTCTTTTTGGTACAGTGACTCTGTGTATTCCTTCCATCTTCTTTTGATGCTTCCTGCATCATTCAATATATTGCCAATAGAATCTTTCAATATTGCAATTCGAGGCTTAATTTTTTTCCTCAGTTCTATCAGCTTGAGAAACATTGAGAATGTTCTTCCTTTTGGGTTTCTAACTCCAAGTCTTTGCACATTTCATTCTAATATTTGACTTTGTCTGTTCAAGGTGTTCTTTGAAATCTTCTGTTTATCTCTTTTATCTTGTCATTTCTTCCATTTGCTTTAGCTACTTTCTGCTCAAAGGCAAGTTTCAGAGTCTCTTCTGACATCTTTTTTGGTCTTTTTTTCCTTTCCTGTCTCTTTAATGACCTCTTGCTTTTTTTCATAGATGATGATCTTGGTATCATCCCACAGTTCCTCTTGTTTTCAGGCATTGGAGTTCAATGCATCAAATCTATTCTTTAAATGGTCTCTAAATTCAGGAGCTCTGGTAGCATAGTGCCTAAGGCACTTGACTGCTAACCAGAAGGCTGGCAGTTCAAACCCACCAGCCACTTCTTGGAAGGAAGATGGGGCAATCTACTTCTGTAGTGATACTGCCTCGGAAACCCAAGGAGGGGTCGCTATGATTTGGGTCTGATTCAACGGCACATAACAACAACAACAACAAATTCAGGAAAGATATAATCAAGGTCATATTTTGGCCTTCGTGGACTTGTTTTAATTATCTTCAACTTCAACTTGAACATGCATATGAGCAGTTGATGGTCTGTTGCAAAGTCAGTTCCTGGTCTTGTTTTGGACAAAGATGTTGGACTTCTCCATAGCTTCTTGCCACAGATGTATTCAATCTGATTCCTGTGTATTTCCTTTGGTGAAGTCCACATAATCATCACTTATGTTGTTGAAAAAAAGGTATTTGCAATGAATAAGTCATTGGTCTTGCAAAATTATATCATGCGATCTCCAGAGTTATTTCTATCTCCAAGGCCATATTTCCCAACTACTGGTAACTCTTCCTTGTTTCCAACTTTTTCATTCCAGTCACCAGTGATAATCAACACATCCTGATTGCATGTTTGGTCAATTTCAGACTGCAGAAGTTGGTAAAAATCTTCAATTTCCTCATTGTTGCATTTGGTGATTGGTGTGTAAGTTTGAATAATAGTATTAACTGGTCTTCCTTGTAGGCATATGTATATTATTCTATCACTGACAGCATTTTACTTCAAGATAGATCTTGAAACACTCTTTGTATGATGAATGGCATGCCATTCCTCTTCACTTTGTCATTCCTGGCATAGTAGATCATATGGTTATCTGATTAAAAATGGCCAAAACCAGTCCATTTCAGCTCAGTAATGCCTAGGATATCAATATGTATTCCATTTCATTTTTGACAACTTCCAATTTTCTTAGATTCATACTTTGTACATTCCATGTTCCAATCATTAATAGATATTTGCATCTGTTTCTACTCATTTTGAGTCATGCCACACCAGCCAATGGAGGTCCTGAAAGCTTTACTCTATCCATACAGTTAAGGTCATCTCTATTCTGAGGACTCAGCTCTTCCCCAGTCAAATTTTGTGTGCCTTCTGAACTGATGGGCTCATCTTCCAGCACTATATTGGACAATGTTTCAGGGTTATTCATAAAGTTTTCCAGTAATATGTCAGACAGTGTGTCACTGCTATTCATAAGATTTTCACTGTCCAATTGTTTGAGCAGTGAATGGCATCTTCCTTATTCCTAGTCTGTCTTAGCCCAGAAGGTCCACTGAAACCTGACCACCATGGGTAACATTGCTGCTATTTTACAACATGGTGGCATAGCCTCCAGCCTCACAGCAGCACAAAAACCACCACAGGACAACAAACTGACAGACAATTTGCCTCCCTTATTTCTTCCTAACGCCTCTGTATCTGCCTATCTCAGGCAATGGTCTTAAAATTGAGCCGCTCACAAGCAAAAAGCAGCCTCCAAGCCCTGGACCACCTACCTCTGGCCCTGCCTTAATATAGAGCCACCCCCAAGCAAAAAGCAGCTTCCAAATATCAGGCCCACCTACCTCTGGACCCAGAGTTAATACAGAGACACATCCAAGTCAAAAGCAACCTCCAAGCAAATGAATATCCAGTTTTGTCAGCACCATTTATTAAACAAACATGCTCTTCCCCATTTAATGGATTTTGGCCCTTTGTCAAAGATCAGCTGACCATAGGTCAATGGATCTATTTATTGGCTCTGTTCCATCAGTCTCTGTATCTGTCCTTGTACCAATACCAGGCTGATTTTACTACTGTAGCTGTATAGTAGGTTTTGAGTTCCAAGCCTGTGAGACCTACTACTTTGTTCTTCTTCTTCAATAGTGCTTTGCTTATTCGAGGTTTCCTTCCTTTCCATATAAAGTTGTTGTTGTTGTTGTTATGTGCCATCAAGTCAGACTTGACTCATAGCTACCCCTCCTTGGGTTTCCGAGGCAGTATCACTATGGAAGTAGATTGTCCCATTTCCTTCTGAGGAGTGGCTGGTGGGTTTGAACCACCAGCCTTCTGGTTAGCAGTCAAGTGCCTTAGATACTATGCTACCAGAGCTCCCCCATATAAAGTTAGTGATTTTTTTTTTCCATATCCTTAAAGAATATTGATGGGATCTGGACTGGGATTGCATTGAATGTATAGATTGCTTTGGGAAGAATTGACATTTTCATGATTGATCTCTCCAAGGAGTGTATCCACCTAATGTAAATGCTCAGCTCATATGCCTGTTCTTTGTTTGGATGGAAGCCACAGGAGTGGATTCAATTCCAGACCTAAAGGGCAGCTAGGGGCCATAGTCTCAGTAGTTCCATCAGGCTCTATCAGACCAGCAAAACTGGTCCTTTTTTTTTTTTAATTGATTTTAAGTTTTATTCCACATTGTTCTCCCATTCTATCCAGGATCTCCTACACAGATTCCCCTCCAAGTGGTTGACAGTGGTAGTCAGGCACCATCTAGTTCTTCTGGTCTCATAGTCGTATAGGCTGAGGATTGCATGATATCTCAGTCACTTGGACTAATTGTTTCTATGTGTCTTTTGTTTTCTTCATTATTCTTTGCTCTGAATGTGGAGACACCTGTGGTTGCCTCTAGAAGGCTGCTTGCAAGCTTTTAAGATCCCAGTCACTACTCCCAAGGTAGGATGTGGAACAACGTTTTTGTGAAATATGTTATGGCAATTGAGCTTGATGTCTCCTGTGACTATGGTCCCAAGCCCACAGGTCCAAGTACTTGCTCCATCAAGGCAATTGGTTGTGGCCAGAAGTGACTACAACCTTGTTCCTTGTCAGCTCCATTATATACCTGGGAATGGTTAAAGAACATACAAATACACCTGTAGAAACATTGTCTTCCAACCCTATATATGGTCATGGGCACACTCCCTCCTGTATAGACATACTTAATAGTTCAGTCTGTCCACCCGTCAATCTACCCATATATCAATGTTTACCTTCATTGACAATGCAGTACTATATGTGCAAAATGGTTCATCTTCGCTGTCTGTACCTCCCACACATCCCTCTTTGTCTTCCTCTTCCTCAATGCCACTGTATTGATCACTAACATTTGGTACATTGCCCTTCTCTTCACTCAAGTCAATACTTGTCTCCACCTATCTAACAGTGTTCCTTCTCTTCCGCTCCCACCCCTAGTAACCAACAAAGAAAGTTTCCTTCCATACATAAACTTTTCCATGACTTTTTACAGTAATGAACTGATACAACATTTGTCCTTCTGTGATTGCCTTATTTCACTCAGCAAAATGTTCTCCAAGTTGATCCACATTATGTGCTGTTTTGCAGATTCTATTTGCAGTCAGGACATTAGAAGACATGTAGCATTGGGAAGGTCAACCATGAAGGAACTCTTTCAAGTGCTGAGGAGCAAGGATGTCTCCTTGAGGACTAAGGTGAGCCCGACACAAGCCATGATATTTCCAATCACCTCATATGCATGTGAGAGCTGGACAATGAACAAGGAACACCAAAGACGAGTGGATGCTTTTGAGTTGTGGTGCTGACGAAGAATGCTGAAAGTACCATGGACTGCTAAAAGAACTAACAGATCTGTCCTGGAAGAAGTGCACCCGAAATGCTCCTTGGAAGCGAGAATGGCTAGACTTCATCTCACCTATTTTGGTCATGTTGTAAGAAGGGACCATTCCCTGGAGAAGGATGTCATGCTTGGTAGGGTGGAGGGTTGACGAAAGAGGGGGAGGCCTTCAACGAGATGGATTGACACAGTGGCTGCAATGATGTGCTCAAGTATAGCAGGGATCATGGAGCTGGCACGGGATCGGGCAGTGTTTCATTCTGCTGTACATGGGGTTGCTATGAGTCGGAAACGACTCGACAGCACCTAACAACAACAACACAACATGTTATTCTTTAGGGTTGCATAATATTCCATTGTGTATATGTACCATACTTTGTTTATCCATTCTTCTGTTGATAGACACCTATGTTGTTAACATCTTTTGCTATTGTAAATAGTGAACATGGGTATACATATGTCTGTTCTGGTCCTGGCTCTCATTTCTTTAGGATATATACCTAGTAATGGAATGGCTGGGCCAAATGGTATTTCTAATTCCAACTTTTTAAGGAATCACCATACTGCTCTCCATGGTGATTGTATCATTTAACAGTCCCATCAGCAGTGTATGAGAGTCTCAATCTCTCCACATCCTTGCCAGCAATTGTTACTTTCTGTCTTGTTGAACTTTAATTCTAGTGCTGGGCAAGATGGCATCTCATTGTTGTTTTGATATGCATCTCTCTAATGGCTAATGATCATGAGCATTTCTTCTTGTGTTTGTTGGCCGCCTGAATATCCTATTTGGTGAAGTGTCTATTCATGTCTTCTGCCCATTTATAAATTGGATTATTTGTCTTTTTGTTGTTGAGGTGTTGGAGTTTTCTATAAATTCTAGAAATAAATGCCTTGTCAGAAATATCATTGCCAAATATTTTCCCCCAATTTGTAGGTTCTCTTTTGAATCTTTTGGAGAAGTCTCTGGAAGCACATAAATATGTAATTTTTAGAAGGTCCCATTCATCTAGTTTATCTTTTGTTGTATGTGCATATTGGGTTATGCTTGATAGTATATTTATGCCATATATTAGGGCCCCTAAATTTGCCCCTAGTTTTTTCTTGAGGAACTTTTAAGTTTTAGGTTTCACATTTAAGTCTTTGATCCATCTGGAGTTTGTTTTTGTGTATGGTGCAAGGTACAGATCTTGTTTCATTTTTTTGTAAATGGATATCCAGTTTTCCCAGCACCATTTGTTAGACTATCTCTTTCTCATTTAATGAATTTCAGCCCTTTGTCAAAGATCAGCTGACCATAGGTCAATAGATCTATTTCTTGTTTCTGTTCCATTGGTCTGTGTATCTGTCTTTGTACCAACACCAGGCTGATTTGACTACTGTGGCTGTATAATAGGTTTTGAGATCCAAGACTGTGAGACCTACTACTTTATTCTTCTTCTTCAGTAGTGCTTTGCTTATTCAAGGTCTCTTTCCTTTCATATAAAGTTAGTGATTGGTTTTTCCGTATCCTTAAAGAATGCTTATGTAATCTGGATTTGGATTGCATTGAATGTATAGATTGCTTTGGGTAGAATTGACATTTTCACAAAATTCAATCTTCTGATCCACAAGCATGGTATGTTCTTCCATTTATGTAGGTCTCTTCTGGTTTCTTGAAGCAGTCAGTTTTTACAGTTTTCTTTGTACAAGTCTTTTGTGTTCCTGGTAAGATTTATTCCCAAGTATTTTATATTTTTGGTAGCTATTCTAAATGGTATTGGTTTACTTATTTCTTTTTCAGCAATCTCTTTGCTGGTGTAGAGAAATCCAACTAATTTTCGGACGTTGATATTGTATCCTGCCATGATGCTAAATCTCTCATTTAATTCCAGTAGATTTTTCATGGAATCTTTTGGGTTTTCCAGGTATAGGATCATATCATCAGCAAATAGGGATAGTTTGACTTCTTCCTACCAATTTGGATGTCTTTGGTTTCCCTTTCTTGCCTTATGGCCCTGGCTATTACTTCCAGCACAATGTTGAATAGAAGTGGTGATAGAGGTCATCCAGGTCTGGTTCCTGTTTGCAAGAGGAATGGTTTCAGTCTCTCTCCATTGAGAATAATGTTGGTTGTTGCTTTTGCATAGGTGCCCTTTATTATGTTGAGGAATGTCCCTTCTATTCTTATTTTGCTGAGAGTTTTGATCAGAAATGGGTGTTGGATTTTATCAAATGTTTTTTCAGCATCAATTGATATGATCAT
>NW_006922833.1:136060-139124 GCF_000298275.1 Orycteropus afer afer | reverse complement strand
GGCTGGTGCGGGATCGGGCAGTGTTTCGTTCTGCTGTGCATGGGGTTGCTATGAGTCGGAAACGACTCGACGGCACTTAACAACAACAACAACAACAGGAGATGTTAGGTTAAGGTGTTGACTTGGGGTCTTTCTTCTTTTTGGATGTGTGCATTTATTGCTATAAACTGCCCTCTCATCACTGCTTTTGCAGTGTCCCTAAGATTTTAGTATGTAGCATTTTCATTCTTGTTTGATTCAAGGAATTTTTGAATTTCATTTTTATTTCTTTTCTCCCCCATTCTTTCTTGAGGAGGGTGTTGTTCAGTTTCCATGTGCTTGCTCTTTTTCCATTGATCTTCCTATTGATTTCTAATTTCATAGCATTGTGATCTGAGAAGATACTTTCAATGTTTTTCAATGTTTTTAATTCTATTAAGAGTTGCTTTATGGTCTACCATATGATCCATCATGGCAAACATTCCATGTGCACTGGAAAAGATTGTATATTGTGCTGTTGTTGGGTAAAGCACTCTGTAAGTGTCTTTGTTGAGGTTTTTTCCACTTCTTCTATCTTTCATTGAAAATCTTGTATTAAAGTCTCCCACTATGACGGTGGAGTCATCTATTTGCTTTTTTCAACTCTTTTAAAGTCTGATTTATATATTTTGGGGCTCTTTCATTGGGTGCATAGATATTTATTATGGTTATATCTTCTTGTTCAATTGATTCTTCAATCATTATATAATGTTCTTCCTTGTCTCTTATGGTAGTTTTTGTCTTAAAGTCAATTTGATCAGAAATTAGTATTTCCAGTTCTGCTGGTTTTGGTTGCCATTTGCTTGATATATCCTTTTCCAATCTTGGATTTTTTTATCTGTGTTTGTCTTTGTTTCTAAGGTTTGTCTCTCATAGATAGCATATTGATGGGTTAGGCTTTCTTATCCACTCTACGACTCTCCATCTGTTGAGTGGTGCATTTAATCCATTGACATTCAGTGTAATTATCAACAAGTATGAATTGGTTGCTGTCATTTTGTTGCATGTTTTTTCATGTTGTTCCTGGTTTCTTTGTTCCATATAATTTTATATGCTGAACTCATTTTGTTTATGAAATGTGTTATCATTTCCTTTGTTACTATTTTTTTAGTATTTGCTAAATATTTGTGATTCCCCTGTTTTATATTGTGATGTGAAGGTTTATCATTTTTCTTTGAGGAACCCTGTGCTTTATAATTTTCTCCCTGAGTTTAGAAGAGTCCATTCTATCTTGCAACTCTCTCAATTTCCTTACTATTTAGAAGGTCTGTAACTACACTATTTTTTCTTTTTGGTTGGTATTTGTCTTCATTTGCCAGTTGATGTCTCTGGTTCCCTGTTTACAAGTATCCTTATTTACTTTGGATTCTTACATACTTGTGTTGGTTTCTGGGTTATGTCATCTTGTGTATTAATGGTCAGTTGTTGTTTGCTATTATTGGTTCTGTGTTCAAATGACTTCCTTTAGTATCTCTTGTAAAGCTGGTTTGGTTTTAACAAATTTCCTTAATCTCTGCTTGTTTGGAAATCTCTTAATTTCACCATCATGTTTCAGGGACAGTTTTGCTGGATATATAATTCTTGGTTGGAAATTTTTCTCTTTCAGGGTTTTATATATACCATCCCATTGTCTTCTTGCCTGCACAGTTTCTGCTAAGAAATCAGAGCTTATTCTTATTGGTTGTCCTTTGTTACTAACTTTTCATTTTTCCCATGTTGCTTTCAGGATTCTTGCTTTGTCTTTGGTTTTGGTGAGTTTGATGATGATATGTCTTTGTGATTTTCTTTTGAGATCTGTCTTATTTGGGTTTCGTTAGACTCCCTGAATTGCTATATTCTCATCTTTCATCATATCAGGGACCATCTTTCATCATATCAGGGAAGTTCTCTTACATCAAATCTTAGACATTTTTTCTCAGTGATTTTATGTTTCTTTTCTTGTTCTGAAATTCTGATTACAAATAAGTTATTCCTTTTGATGGTACTCCACATGAACCTTAGTCTTTCTTCATTTTGTTTTGATCTTTGTTTGATTGTTCCCTTTCCAATAAAGTATTCAGGTATTTGTCTTCAATTTCTTTAATTCTGTCTTCCATTGATTCAATTCTACTCCTTTGCTCTTTCCATGTATTACTTACTTCTGAATATTTAGTATTAATCTTCTAGATTTCTAACTGTAGACTTTGTGTCATTTCTAATGCTTCATTTATTTTGTCATTTTGTTCTTGTATTTTCTTCTGATATTATCTTAGGGTTTTGTCTGTGTTTTCCTTAATTTTTTCAGTGTTTTCCTTGATCTGTGTTTCAATCCTTTGAAGATACCTAAGTATAATTATTTTGAATTCCTTATCAGGGAGTTCCAAAGCTGCTGCTTCTTCAGGGATGTTTTCTGAGTCTGTATCCTGCTCCCTTGTTTCTACCACTTTATCTTGCTTTTTTGTGTGTACTGTGATGGTCTGTTGTCTCTAAGACATTGTGAAATTGTTGTATTTAAATCTCTGTTAACTATTTGTGAAGAGAAGTTAAGGGTGAGTCAGGTTCTTCTTGGTGGTCATTTATCATTGGCCACTTGGTAGAGAAGGAAGGGGTGGCTCTCATTCATTAAGTGGAGCTGCAGGAAGAGTGCATGTGCTTGTGTAATATGGGCATGGTTGCTGTCTCCCACTCAGACAAAAACAAAAATAAAAAAAAAAAAAAAAAGTCAAAAGAGTAAAAGCAAGTAGACAAAAAACCCACCACATACACACACAAGCAATCACCAAAAGAAGAAAAATAAATAAATAAAAATAAAACAACCTACATTATCAGGGGTAGGAGCAATAAGAGAAAAGAGGTAGAGTAGGAGAATAATGAAGAAATAAATGGGAAATATGCAAAAAGAAAAATAAGGAATGGGGAAAACTATGAGAGAGAGAAAAAATGGGACCCAGGAACTGGGAAGAGAGAAAAAGCTGAAAACTAGAAAGAGAAGGGAAAAATAAAGAATAATAATAAGTACAAAAAAAAAAAAACAAACAAACTGAGCAAAAAGGAACAATAACAACAA
>NW_006922833.1:132603-134490 GCF_000298275.1 Orycteropus afer afer | reverse complement strand
CCCTGATAACATGGCAAATCCTTAGGTCAACTCTTGGGTCCCATCACTATGTAGCAATATCCAAGCTGTCCACACCATCAGGATCGCTGTTAGACTGCAGCTCCGTATGTCTCTTTCCTTGGTATTTTCGTGCAGGTTTTTCTGCTAGTTGAAATCCAGTCCAGTTCTGTATCCTTCCCTTCAAAGCTCAGGGCTCAAGGATTATCCTCTGTATCTGTGTTAATTGGTTCCCCTTTTCTTTGTTGAAGAGGGTCTGTGCAATTTGTCTTCCTATTCTGCCATCTTACCACAACTCCACAAAGGACACATTTAAGAAAACAATATTTTTGTGTGAAAACTAACCTGCTAACACTATGCTATATATTTGCAAAATATAAATGCTAATATTTAAAGGATAAAAAATAACTAGACTTGTGTCACAGTACGTCCTAGGAAAACTAGCATATCCTTAAATATCTCAATAAATTAGCTATATTCAAAAAGTTAAGCATGCAAATTATTCTCTCTAATTGCCTTTTTGTAGCAAGCTTAGAGAGAAAATATATGGTGGGTAAAACAAATGCTGTAATTAAAAGAGAAAATGGCTGTGGTTGCTCATGACATACTTCTACTATTGGATACTGAGGAATAGACAACATGGAAAGCCCAGAGAACAAAAAAAAATAGTTGTTTTTTGGTCCACATCTGCCCATCCTGACATCCTGTTGTTGTTGTTGTTGTTGTGTTCCCTTGAATTGATTCTGACATAGTGACCATAGTAGATGTCTAATAATGTTTCCTATGCTGTAATCTTTACTGAAGCAGACTGCCTCATCTTTCCCTCATAAAGTGGTTCAAACCACTGACTTTCATTTCACAGCTGAGCACTTAACCATTGTACCACAGGGCTCTTTCCTGACATTCTGGAGCTGATCATTTTCCCCATCTATAGTAACTACCGGGAGCTCTGGTAGCATAGCGCCTAAGGCACTTGACTGCTAACCAGAAGGCTGGCAGTTCAAAACTCACCAGCCATTCCTCGGAAGGAAGGTTGGGCAATCTACTTCCGTAGTGATACTGCCTCGGCAACCCAAGGAGGGGTCACTATGAGTCAGGTCTAACTCGACAGCACATAACAACAACAACAACAACATAGTAACTACCAAAAGATACAGTAGAAGATATGGACAACTGTGAAGCACTTTATGGAGAGTTGTTGTGTTGTTGTTATTCACTGTTGAGTCTTCTCCGACACATAGTGACCCCTCCTTGGGTTTCTGAGGCAGTATCTCTACTGAAGTAGATTGCCCAATCTGCCTTCTGAGTAGTGACTGGTGGGTTTGAACCATCAACCTTCTGGTTAGCAGTCAAGTGTCTTAGGCACTATGCCACCAGAGATCCCTTATGGATAGTTGTTGTTGTTATGTGGCATGGAGTCAGACCTGGCTCATAGCGATCTCTCCCTAGGTTCCCAAGGTGGTATCAGTACGGAAGTAGATTGCCCAACCTTCATTCCAAGGAGTGGCTGGTGGGTTTGAACCATCAGCCATCAGCCTTCTGGTTAACATTCAAGTGCCTCAGGCACTACACTACTTTATAAAGCAGGCAATAAAACTGAAATAGAAGCAGTAAGGTGAACGTGATACTAATTTTTTTTTTTAACTACAAATACCTAATTAACCAATGTGGAAACATAGACTTCATTGTCTGACAATATTAGGTAGAAAATAAAATAACTATGTTCTTTTATGTCCAACTCATAGCGACCCCAGTTGGGTTTCTGAGGTGGTAAATCTTTATGGAAATAGATTGCCCCATCTTCCTTCCATGGACAGGCTGGTGATTTGAACTGCCAAGCTTCTTGTTAGCTGGAAAATTCCTTAGGCACTGCATCACCAGAGCTCTTTA
>NW_006922833.1:115261-115741 GCF_000298275.1 Orycteropus afer afer | reverse complement strand
CCAGCCTTCTGGTTAGCAGTCAAGTGCCTTAGGTACTATGCCAACAGAGCTCATATTGTTTATATAGTGGCTGATTTTACCAAATTGTCTAGTGTTTTATCTATCATATTGTCATAATTAGTATTTGCAAATCTGTATTTATGACTTTTTGAGAATGAAGTAGTAATTAAAGGAAAAACAGGAGAAAAATCAAAAAGGCTTCCACTCATTTACTAATAATGTTATAACTAATAATATAATTCAATGTAGAATGATAATACAAGACAATCTTCTTGTTGGGATTCATATAATCTAAGAAATGCTACATGTAAGGAATTAACAACTAGATTTATCACATTATCCTATAATTAAAGTTGATAATAAACATTACTCAGGAATCAATACAGTCTGGTACAAGAGAAGGTCCATGGGATGAGTTGACATCATGAGTTACTACCATGGGTGACATCAGCCTTAATGATGTCACCAAAATTATTCTTG
>NW_006922833.1:112892-113923 GCF_000298275.1 Orycteropus afer afer | reverse complement strand
TTCTTCACCACTTGAAAGAGGTATTATTTATTTATTAGTATTCCAATGTTTTTAAATTTATTAAGG
The DNA here is from genome assembly GCF_000298275.1 of Orycteropus afer afer. NCBI lineage: Eukaryota > Metazoa > Chordata > Mammalia > Tubulidentata > Orycteropodidae > Orycteropus > Orycteropus afer. Next base: position 113,857 of record NW_006922833.1, on the reverse strand, counting down.
CTTGCTTTATGGCCTAACATATGGGCTATCATGGAGAATATTCCATGTACACTGGAAAAGAATGCATATTGTGCTGATGTCGAGTGAAGTGCTCTGTAGATGTCTATATGGTCAAGTTGATGGATTGTTTTGTTTAGTTCTTCTGCGTGTTTGCTGAGTTTTTTTTCCAGTTCTATCTTTGATTGAAAGTGGTATATTAAAATTTCTTATTATGATTGTGGAGCCATCTATTTACCTTTTCAATCCTGTTAAAGTCTGATTTATGTATTTTGGGGCTCTTCCATTTGGTCTATATTTATTATGGTTATATCTTCTTGATCAATTGATCCTTTAATACTTTAATGTCCTTCCTTGTTTCTTATGGTGGTTTTTGTCTTGAAGTCAGTTTGATCAGAAATTAATATTCCCACTCCTGCTCTTTTTTGGTTGCCATTTGCCATATATATATTTTTTTTTCAACCTTTGATTTTTAGCCTATTTTTGTCTTTGTCTCTAAGGTGTGTCTCTTGTAGACAGTGTACTGATGGGTATGCTTTCTCATCCAGTCTACAACTCTCCATCTCTTGAGTGGTGCCTTTAATCCATTGATATTCAGTGTAATTATAGACAAGTATGAATTGGTTTCTGTAATTTTGTTATGTGTTTTTTCATGTTGTTCCCGGTTTCTTTGTGCCACACAATTTTCTGTACTAAGCTCATTTTGTCTATGAATTGTGTTATCATTTCCTTCATTGTTGTTGTTTTAGTATTTGCTAAATATTTGTGCTTGTCCTCTTTTTCTATGGTGACATGAAGGTTTATCATTTTTCTTTGAGGTTATTCTGTGATTTATGATTTTCTCCCCAAGTTTAGAACAATCCATCCTATCTTGAAACTCTCTTGACTTCCTCACCATTTAGGTCTGTAAGTACACTATTTTCCCCCTTTTTCTGTTTGTACTTGTCCTCATTTGAGAATTGATGTCT
>NW_006922833.1:111360-111879 GCF_000298275.1 Orycteropus afer afer | reverse complement strand
CTTTATTTTATCAGTGTTTTCCTTAATTTTGTCTGAGTTTTCCTTGATCCATTTCTCAGTCCATTGAAGGTAGCTAACTATAATTCATTTGAGTTCCTTATCAGGGAATTCCATTGCTTCTTCTTTAGGAATGTGTTCTGGGTCTGTACCCTACTCCCTTGTTTCTACTGCTTTATCTTATTTCTTTACATGTACTGTGATGGTCTATTGTCTCTGAGATATTGTGATTTTGATGTATTTATATTTAATTGGTGATTGTATTTTGGAGTGATTGGCCCAAGATTTTTTTCTTTTTCTTTTTTTGGAGGTATCTGAGTAAGCAGGGTACTGCACTTCTCTATCTGTTAGTTGGCAGCGCTTATGCACCCACCACCTGTTCCCTGGTGGGTGTGATAGAGAATGAGAGTGACTGCACAGATCACTGCTGTTTATGAAGAGCAGTTAAGTGTGTGTTAGGCTTTTAATGGTGGCCTTGTATCATTGGTCTGTTGGTGCAGAAGGATGTGGTGGCTCTCACTC
>NW_006922833.1:108115-108591 GCF_000298275.1 Orycteropus afer afer | reverse complement strand
AACTTCAATATTTTCTCCATCCAGCATGAAGCTGTTTATTGGACCAGTTGTAAGGACTTTTCTTTTCTTTATATTGAGGTGTAATCCATACTGCAGACTATAGTCTTAAATCTTCATCAGTAAGTTCTTCAAGTCATCCTCACTTTCAGCAGGCAAAGTTGTGTCATCTGTGTATCACAGGTTGTTAATGATATTAGCAATTAAAATGTTGATAACATATTATATGTCAGGCATCACACTAAAAATTTTATATGCATTCTCTCACCACTTAACCAATTATTTTGTGTCAGCTTCGTTTTAAACTTGTTCATTGTAGCAATAAATTAAATGAACAATTTGTTTTTATTTTCTAAAGCCGAATTATTTATCTTGATGCATTTAATCTTTTTTAATTTTATGATCTATAATATTTCTTTAAGCCTTTGGCTCATAGCCAAATTGACAACCCAAGGTATTTTCAGATTCTCAGATTATCT
>NW_006922833.1:98763-104023 GCF_000298275.1 Orycteropus afer afer | reverse complement strand
ATACATCCTTTATCCCTTATAGATATTGTATGAAATATGTGAAATAGATACTGTATTATTAATATCTTAAAAGGAAATAGTGTTATGCTGAAGGAACCCAAAATAACTTAGTAAGTAGCAGACTTAGGGCTGGCTTGAGAATCTAACTCATGAGTTTTGTTTATCTTTTCATTATCTTTTTAAATACATACACTTAACTGATTGTGAATAGATTTTATGTTATCTAAATAGAATGAATTGGCAATATGTAGCTTGTAAAATGCTAATTAATGTGCTATTTTTTAAAAAACACAATGTATTTATCATGTTTTTCTCAGATGTTAATGTATGTCAGCCTTCAGGACCTAGGCTAAAAAAATTTAGGAACTGGGCTCCATGATTTTAAATAAGGTGAGTTTTTAAGATATCTAAAGAAAAAAAAAAGGTGCTTTTCTTTTTAGTTTTTTTTTTTTTTAATTGAACAATTTGGAAGCACAAACCACAAACTATTGCTTAATGTCCTTTTTATGGCCATCGCCAAAAAGATACTTGTGGGCCAAGCAAACGAGCACTTTGGGAAAGCATGATATTGCACAAAATTAAAAGTACTATTTCAGACAAAATTTACTAATTTTATTACTTTGGAGGCCCAGACTAAACTTTCTTACAGTTCTTTGTCTAAAAGGATTTTATTAAAGAAGACTTTGAGTATTCTATATATAGCCACTGTTTCGGGTCAACTCATTTCTGATTAAGCTATTCATCATCTCTACAAACCAGTCACCCTGATCATTGCAGCCAGTAATGACTTTTTCCTCCTCTGAATTCCTACAACATCTGGTTTATGCTGCTTATCTCACACTAACTTCCTTTAGCCAGTACAATAGGGACAATGGAACAACCTATGAAAGCCAGAGAAAAAAAAATTTCTAAAACTTGAAAGAAGTCCTAGTGGTGCAACAGTTAAGCACTTGGCTACGAACAAAAAGGTTGGCAGTTTGATCCCACCCAAAAACTCTGTAGAAGAAAGGCCTAGAGATCTGCTTTGGTAAAGATTACATCCAAGGGAATCCTATGGGGCAGTTCTACTCTGTCACATGGAGTCACTATGCATTGGTGTCAACTCAACAGTACCCAGGAATAACATAAGAGTTAAGCAAGTAGAACTTATGTATAATGGAGAAGGTTAGTTGCCTGTGAAAACACCTTAGTGTATGTCTGGCAATGTGTGACTGAAAATATTTGGGGATTTTTCCCAGGAATCAACTGACTGGAGTGATGTGTGAGGGAGACAGGGCAGATACTCTACAAACAGGAAAGCTCAAATCTGACCAGTCAAGCTATATTCACCGAATGAGTGAATTTACATCATTATGTAACTATTTTGGTCTCAACTTAATGATAATGTTGTTGTTGTTATTTGCCGTCGAATCAGCCCCGACTCATAGCGATCCCTCCTTGGGTTTCCGAGGCAGTATCACTACGGAAGTAGGATTATACAACCTTCCTTCCGAGGAGTGGCTGGTGGGTTTGAACTGCCAACCTTCTGGTTAGCCGGCAAGTGCTTTAGCCACTATGCTACCAGAGCTCCTAAAAGATCAGTGATAACCACCCCCCTTGGGTTTCCAAGGTAATCTTTCTTGCAGGGAGTGGCTGGTGGGTTAGAACCTCCAGCCTTCTGGGTAGCAGTCAAATGCCTTAGGCACTATACTACCAGAGCTGCTTAATGATAAGAGCTGTGTTAAAATAATAATATTATTATTAATAATAATAATAATAATAATAATAATAAAACTAACAGTTATAAGTTTATCACATGTACTAATTCAAGCAAATGTCACAACAACCCTCCAAACACCAAAAACCCAGCTCAGTGCCATAAAATCATATCAGACTCATAGGGACCCTTCCTTGGGTTTCCGAGGCACTATGGAAGTAGATTGCCCAATCATCCTTCCAAGCAGTGACTGGTGGATGTGAACCACCAGCCTTCTTGTTAGGAGTCAAATGCCTTTAGGCACTATGCCACCAGAGCTCCCACAACAACCCTAGAAGATGGGCTTTCTTGGTGAATAAGTTGAGGCACATAGAAGTTAAGTAACTTACCATGTGTACTGGTGTCAGATTGACATAGAGGTGTGAATGAGATAGTCCAGGAGGAGGTGGGAAATAGCAAAGGACTGAAGATGGACTCTAGATAACGTTTATCAATATGAACATTTAACAGATGAAGAGAAGATGAAATGCTTGAGCAGTTGTATCCAGAAGAATAAAATCAAATAGAAAGTGCATAGCAGACATTGGTGGTTGTTATCACAACAAACACTACCCCCTCCCTCCTTACTGGCAGAACCCTATTCACTCCTTTTCCACAGGAAGCAGGAAAATCACCGTTAGTCCAAACCCATGATGGCAGTCCTTTCCCTATGAGATTGAAGCCTTTATACTTGGACATGCGACCTAAATACATGGGACCTAAGCCCATGTAGAAAGGCTTGGTCATGTAACTAAGTCACACCTATAATTACATAACTTTATTTTCATACATTTGTACATATATACAAAAACCCTTTGCTTTCAAGTTGATCCCCACTCCCAGCGACATTAGAGAACAGAGTAGAACTGCCTCATGGGGTTTCCAAGGCTGTAATATTTAAAGACACAGATTGCCACACCTTTTTCCCAAGTAACAGCTGGTGGGTTTGAACAGCTGACTTTTCAGTTAGCAGCTGAATGCTTTACTGTGCCACCAGGGCTCCTTGTGCATGTATAGATACATCTATATATAATAAACATCTGAGCTACCTATTACATTCTGATATGAATAAAGGATGAAAGTTGCCTTGGCATATATAAATGACAGGTTGTCTAAGTGGAGATGTAAAAAAAAAAAAAAAAGATTAAAGAAAGTCTTCATGGGTGCTCTGGTGGCTTAGTGTCTAAGGCATTTGACTGCTGACCAGAGTGTTGGTGGTTCAAACCCACCAGCCACTCCTTGGAAGGAAGATTGGGAATCTACTTCTGTAGTGATACCACCTTGGAAACCCAAGGAGGGGTTGCTATGAGTTGGATCTGACTCGATAGCAGTGAGTTTGTTTGTTTGTTTTTGCAGTACATAATAAGGTATTTATCAGCAAAAATGATGGAACAAAGGCATCCCAAATTCTACCTTTCCAAAAAAGCAATAAAAAGATGGGCCAAAGCTCTTAGAATCAACTTTTTCAAACCTGGAAATTAACCAAGGGCTTCAAGCAACCCAGGGGAGCAGTTTTTAATAAAAATGGCTGAATCTTGATTGAAACACTGAAAATTGTGGAATTTTAACTGACCAACTCTGTGGCAGTCTTGAAAAATAACAGCCCACATTCCTGGTACTAGAGGACACAGATTAGGACTAAAAGCCTTTTAAAATTATATTGCCAAAGAAGAAAAATATTATTTAATTTGTCTGGTAGTTCCTAGGAATAGTCCACTCAATGGACTTTAAAGACAGTGGTCTTTATTTCACCTAACCTATAATTTACCACATGCAAAAGCCACTCCTGGTGGTGCTGATCTAAAGTATTTACAGGTAAATATTTTGGTTGTTGCTGACTGAGGTGATAGAATTTAGGGCAAACAAGAAAAGAAAAACAAAGTTACTAAGGAGTTGATTCTGACTCATGTTGACCCCATGCACTACAGAGTAGAATTCCTTCATAGAGTTTTCTTGGTTGTAATCATCAGGGAAGTGGATTACCAGACTTTTCTTCTGAGCTTGCAAAAAGGGCATGGAGACAGCATCTTCTGACCTCCTGTAACTTCACAAGAGGAAGACAAAAATCATCATCAATAGCCCAAGACTTATTCCTATGAGGCCAGTAATGTCATCCTCCATTCAGCCTTTTATCAATTCTGATATCAACCATTCCTCCCACAGCACTCACTACTTCTTTGCTGGGTTTAATAATTCATTGCAATGGCCATACAGAACTCACAGAAAATACTCACAATTATGATGTTTATTAGGCAGTAACAGGCTGCAATTCAGGTTCTGGAATAAGCTCAGGATACACTTCTTTGATCAGGATAATCTCCCCTCTGTCATGCCCTCAGACATGCCTTTCTGGCCCTTGCCCTCTCAGACATGGCCTCTACCCTGGGTGGGCAAGTGTTACAGAGCTCTTTTAGCTCTGCCGATAGGTATACCTAAGTGCATCTCACTCTGTCAGCTAGCCTCCTGCCCAAGAGCACTTAACTTTCTTGCTCCATGGCCAGGTAAGCCCGCTGCTCTGTCTCAAGCTTCTTGGTTTCATTGCTGCCATCCCTCTGTTGGGGCAACTCTCTGCCAGTGTCTCTCAGCCAAAGAGGTCCAGCACAGGGTTCTCGGGTCCAAGGACGCCCTCCATTTCACCTCCAGCTCTTCTATCTTGATGGCAGTAAGATCCCTCTTCTGCTTTTAGGAAAGCTTGTTTTAAGCCTAGCAGAAGGACAAAACTAACCAATCCCAACATCAGAGATCTATACACTTTATTTGCCTGTAATCTGGTTGGAGTTATAAAGACTATCACTTCAAAAGCCATACCAAGTAATTCACTGCATTGAATAGCTATTGCTAAACTATAGGTTAGTAGCTGATTATAAACAACTTGCATCACTCAGGGACCTTAGAGGAAAAAATATCCATTGCCATCAAGTTGATTCTGACTCAAACTTACCCTGTAGGACAGAGAAGAGTGAACCCATAGGGTCTCCAAGGCTATAAATCGTTACAGAAACAAAGTGCCACATCTTTGTCCCATGGAATGGCTGGTGGATGGAACCACCAACAGTTTGGTTTGCAGCCAAGCACTTTAACTACTTTGTCACCAGGGCTCTTTAGGGCAAACAGACAAAACAAAAAAAATTGAGAGTAAAAGCTATGGAAAAAAGCCTATAGAGGTTTTGAAAAGCTTCAATATATTCCTGGGTATTCAAAATGCCACAGACACACATAAGACTGTGCTCCTACTCAGGAAAGAACCAGAAAAAATTGCTCATCTGTCAAGGTTCCTCATCCTGGCTGACATTGAAGCTCTACACAAACTGGAAGTGAAGGCAAAAATTGAGTTGAAAATCATTTATTTGATGTTAGAAAATGTTCCCAAACACACACATAGAATCCCTCTGCAGGGATTAGAAGATTTTTTTTATTTATTTAAGTTTTCCTGAGTCCAAGGGTAACCAGTGCCAAAACAAATTATATGTGCAGTGGAATATAGGGCTTTTGGTCAAGCATTTGTTTATTGAAACAAAGCAGGCA
>NW_006922833.1:97090-98173 GCF_000298275.1 Orycteropus afer afer | reverse complement strand
CACTCATTGCAGCCATTTTGGGATTGGGTTGCATAACACAATAAACAGGGAACACAAAACAGGAGGCAATCTGAGGAAGCTGTAGCCCATCTTTTATTAAGGCAGTGCAAATGGACCATGAAAGCTTACATGACATTCATTTAGGAGAGGACAAAGGGATACCATGGCAATGCAAGAGAGTGCTGGTGAATATCAACAGAGGTCCAAGATGGACAGGCACTAGGACTAAGAGGAGCAGCAAGGACAGCAAGATGAAGGGAATACTTTGTATTAATAGGGTGCATGACCTAGAGGAAAAGTCTCACAGCAGGACATTGTGGGTGAATTTGTGCAGGGGTGTCCATGACGGAAAGATATAGAGGCATATATACTAATGACAGGAAAGTGGAGCCCCACTTCTTATGTCACCATCTGCAAACAGCTAAACTCCCAATTCTCATTTGTGCATATTGACCTCCAGAAATCAAGCATCCAGAACTCCTGAATCAACACTGCAAGAGCTCTAAAGATAATAGTGCCTTTTAGTGATTCTCAGGAGATAATATTAAGCCCACTGGTGCTGGGACAATTCTGAAATTCTGACTCATGATTACCCTGTGAGGATGAGTGGAGCTGCCCTATTATGTTCCCAGGGTTATAATTCTTTGTGGAGTTGGGCTGTTCTGTGGGGTTTCCAGGGCTGTGAGTCTTGGTGGAGGCAGACTGCTACATCTTTGTCCCACAGAGCAGATGGTGAGCAAGGCCCCTCGACTTTCAATTGGCAGCTGAGCACTTGGTCCCTGAACCAGTAGGATTTCCAGTCAGAAAAAATCTCCCACATAAACAAGAACATAAAATCTTAATTAAAAAAAAAAAAAAGATAAAAAAGTGCTCCAAGTTCAAGAGTAGAAGGACAGCTCAAATGCGAAACATGAAGAAGAAATTTCTCCGGTGGAGGCCAGAATAATGCAAAAAAATTATAATTTTCCAACTGTGCTACTAAATATGTTTATAGAAAGCAAAAATCACACAGAAGATAAACTAATGGAAATCAGGAAACAAATGATGGAACACAAAGATGGACTTTATGTTGAAATTGAAATA
>NW_006922833.1:95495-96825 GCF_000298275.1 Orycteropus afer afer | reverse complement strand
ACAAGAGAAGAACTCAAAATAGAGTTGAGCATACAAAAGACAGAATAAATGAATTAGAAGACAAAATAACTAAACATATCAAGTTTTAAAAGAAAATAATAAAGAAAATTGAACAAACCCATAAGGAAAGATGAGATTTAATTAAGACATCTAACAGTAGAATTATTGGAATCTCAGAGCACCATAGCAACAATAAAGGCATAAAAATGATTTTCCAAGACATAATCAGAGAGCTCTCTCCAGATCTGAGCAGAGAACCAAGCTGATAAATAAAAGAAGCTATATGAACTCCAATTAAAAGAGTTACAAAAAGATCAACTCTTCTCCTTATGCTTATAAAATACATGAAAGTTAAAAGTATAAAAGACTTCTGAAAGCAGCCAAAGAAAATCACAATATAATATACTAAGGGGCTTTCAAAAGAATCAATGTTTATTTTCTCCCAGAAATTCTAGAGGCCAGAAAACAATGGAGCAACATATTTAAAACACTGAATAAAAACAATTGCCAGCCAAGAGTTCTTTACCCAGCACAGTTGTCATTCAGAAACAAGGGAGAAATCAAGATATTCCTAAACAAACAGAAACCCTGGGCATTTGCCACCACCAGACCAGTTCTGCAAATATTATTGAATGGAGAATTCAGAATGTAAAGGCAAGGACATTAGATAAATGTTCATTCCATACACAGGAAAAAATAAAGGTAATAGAAAGAGATTGCCCCCCCCCAAAAAAAACCCACAACAATACAGGCAACCGTAAGGATCAAGTATATGACATTTTCAGGGAATAAATTCAATAATTAAATCCTGCAAATAATATACTAAGTTTGTAAGAAATGAGTACAATATGAATTTATAGAATATAGGTTGTATATTGATTTTAATGGAGACATACCAGCAGAAATGGGAAAAGAGTAGTATACCAGGAATTGACTTATTATGCTAAATTGTATGTTCATATGTTAAACACTGTTGCAATTGTAAGTTGTGTAATATAACATATGTGCTAACCATAAGAAATTACCAAGAAGAAATATTCAGATTGAAAGAAAGAAGTTAGCAACAAGGCTCATCACAGAAAAACAGCCAAATGCAAAGAAAAACAAAAAATCAGAATAAAAACAATGAAGATACAAAACACTCAAAAAAAAAAAAAAAAAAAAAACCCAGCAAAATGAGTGAGACAGATACTTAATTTTCAGTAATAACCTTAAATCTAAATGGTGTAAACTCCCCATGTAAAAGGCAGAGAGTGGAAGACTGGATTGGAAAAAACATGATCCATCTTTTTGCTGTTTATAAGAGGCATCTTATACATAAAGACACAAA
>NW_006922833.1:94871-95365 GCF_000298275.1 Orycteropus afer afer | reverse complement strand
TAAGAGATAATGAAATACATTATATAATAATTAAAGGACCAATCCAGCAAGAATACTCAATAATTATAAATATGTATGCATCGCAGCAATGCACCAAAGTACATGCTGTGTTGCTAGGTCATGGGAACAACCAGGCACAATGAGATTGGACCATTGTTATCCATAGAATTTTAACTGGCTAACTTTTTTGGAAGTAGGTTGTCACGGCTTTCTTCCTCGTCAGTCTTAGTCTAGAAGCGCCTAGGAAACCTGTTCAGCATCATAAGAACACAGAAACTTCTGCTGAAAGGTGGGTGGTGGTTTATCTTGAAGTGCGTTGACTGGGAATATAACCTGGGTCTTCCGTATGTAAGGTGAGAATTTTATCACTGAACCACCACTGTCCCCATACATCTATTATTGTTGTTGTTGTTATGTGCCGTTGATTCTGACCCGACTCATAGAGACCCCTCCTTGGGTTTCTGAGGCGATTATCACTACGGAAGTAGATTGCT
>NW_006922833.1:91818-92343 GCF_000298275.1 Orycteropus afer afer | reverse complement strand
TGAACCAGTTGTAGTCAAATAAATTCTGGGAACTCTATGTGTGTCAACGTAGAACTCTGTTGCATAAGATCTTCAGTGACTGATTTTCTGAGGTGACTCTGGGTGAACTTGAACCTCTAATTTTTTGGTGAGTAGCTGAACACATTAAGTTTTTACACTATCTAGGGACTCTTCCACCAGAATTGAGTAGTGATTATTCTTCAATAGCTGCTCCCTCCAACTCTCTATCTTTTCTTTTTTCTGGTGCCTCTTCCCCTAAAATGTATACAGTCCTCCCACCACACCATCTCTATCTCCCTGTATACACTTACACATACCCAGAATATGAGAGGAAAGCTTTAAGGGTAATCTATAATGTTAACAGCTGGCTGTCATATTGAATTTACTATATGCCCTGCACACTTCTAAGTACTTTACATATTAGCTCATTTCTTTTATAACATCCTTTTGAGATACAATTATAACTTTATTGCAACTGAGGAAATTGAGGTACAGAGCTAGGCTAATTGCCCAAGATCACAGAGG
>NW_006922833.1:89694-90141 GCF_000298275.1 Orycteropus afer afer | reverse complement strand
CCACCACAGTAGGACAACCTGATAGACAAGTGGTGGCACATATGTATAGGAGTTGAATATTGGTTGATTATAGAAAGTGTGGATAGTATCAAAGATCACACTGAAGCATGGGAAACTGCAGAATCATTTATAGAACACAGGTTACAAGGAGGAGAGACTTGTTTTGCATAGAAGCAAGGCAATCCATTTCAATTTAGACTTGATCTTTTAATAATAGAAGCTATATTCATGACAATAATATTCACTGACTCATAAGCTTTCTTTACTGTGGTGTGAAAGAGTAAGTTTTGGACTTTTATCTGTTTTGTCTCTCACTACTTAACAGAGTATTTTTTACATAAGAATGATCAAATATTACATTAATATAATTTTAAGTAGTCTCCCCTAAGCATATGTTGATTTAACTAAATTACAGGATTATAAAACAATTTGCATAGCTATTGCAGC
>NW_006922833.1:70922-78602 GCF_000298275.1 Orycteropus afer afer | reverse complement strand
TATGCCTAGTAATTCCAGGTCATCGTCCCCATTAGACGGCATGGTGTTTAGGAATACATGCCTTGAAAGAATACTTCACAAATATTAAATCCAGCTTTTTGCCTTTCAGTTCTCCTGCCCCAAAATATTCCTGTTCAAATTACTCATGTAATTCTGGACAATTTTCAACCCTTACATTATATAACCTAAAATTTCTCTGGTGAAATTCAGCCAGTTTCTCTTGCAGATAACACTTCTGATGTCATCTCTTCAGTACTGCTGTTCTTCAGATCTCAGTCCTAAAAGATTTCTTCTTCTCATGCAGTGCACTCTTTGATGACCTCCGTCCACTTTCTGGGAGCTCTGATGGCATAGTCCCTAAGGCATTTGACTGCTAACCAGAAGGCTAGTGGTTCAAACCCACCAACCACTCCTCGGAAGGAAGGTTGGACAGTCTACTTCCGTAGTAATATTGCCTAAGAAACCCAAGGAGGGATCGCTATGAGTGGGGTCCGACTCAACTTTCTGATGTTCTGTAGCTAACTGTAAGGTGATGGGTAAGGCATTTGTACCTCTTATCCAATCCTCTTTCTAGAGATCCACAAGGGTATGTTCTATTGTTTATTGAAAAAAATTTTGTTAAATGGTCTCATAGAGACATTAATATCTCTCCACCAAATTTTGCCTCTCCCCCTCCTCCAGTGATCCTGTCCTAGTTTAATGAAGTAGTAATTATAAGATATGCATAACAAAGAAGCTGTCAGCTACCCTTCTGAGTGGGCAGAGATACATTATAGCATAATTATCTCTGATCCTTAAAGCTATTTCAAAGAATATCTTAGTTATGTAAATATGAAACTATTAGAGACACAGGCCCTGAGTAGAGATAATAAAATTATTTGGTTGTATGTGAATGTGTGTGTGTGTGTGTGTGTGACTCTTTTAGATAAAAATTGAATTCCCCTTTGGTATGCAAAACCTGTAAAGAGAGTCTCACTGCTGTTGAGTTGATCCTGACTCATAGCAACCACACCTTGGTTTTCCTAGGTGGTATCTTTATGGAGGTAGATTGCCCAATCTTCCTTCTGGGGAGTGGCTGGTAGGTTTGAACCACTTCTGGTTAGCTGTTAAAAACCTTAGGCACTATGCCACCAAAGCTCCTGTAGAAAGAGTAGACAGTATGAATAAGAAGCCAGAGTAACCAAGGAATATTCTGAGACTATTTCTCTTCTCCCTAAAATAGATGAAGAGGAACCTCATGGTCTTTTATCTTGGGCTTTGATCATAGTTCATCGGTATACCTACCAATGATACAAGGGCCCCAAATCTGGATTATAAAGTTAGCAATGTGTCGTGACTGACTCAGTATCCATTCCCTCCTTCACCCTTTAAGTGATAGGTACTTCTAAATTTTACCTTGGAATATGACTACAAATATAAAGACTCTACTCTCCAGTTTAATTTCATTCCTGTGGCTAAGTGTGGACCAATAGAATGGAGTGGAAGTGATGTGTACAACTTTTAGGTCACCTTAGATACAAATTTAATTTTTCTGGACTCTCTTTTCCTCTTCCAATATGCATCACGGACCTTCAGTGACCTACCTTCAAACTGGCTGACTAGGACAAACCTGTAATGCAGGGATATTCTTAATCTAAGTTCCCAATAACTTAAAAAAAAAAAAAGTATATATATAAATTAATTTTTTTGAACTTCTAAGATTTACCATTTTCTCCAGTTATGGAGAAGAAGCAAAAGAGCGTTAGTAGTGCCTCTCTGACTTTGTCACCAACAGAAACTGCAATATTTGTCTATCAGAGTATGTTTATCAAAGGCATCTCAAAAAGACCACATTGCTTACACTCATCACAGTTCATAATTATAATGGTCATTATATACTCTGCTACACTGGTTTTTCCCTGTGTTGTAGAAGAATCTCCTATATTACTATTCCACAGCTATTTTTATTTTATAGCTTGATAACTATATTCATATATCTGTTTCTTTTGAATTACTTTGTATTTCATGTCATACATTTAAAATATTTCCTGAGAACAATTCCATAGTCTTTATCATGCTGACTTAAAAGAATGTTACATAAAATGAGGTTAAAAATCCTTATTTAAAAATATGACAAAACAAACCTGAATTCCTAAATGACTCCATGAAGCAAGCCAGTCTATGGACTGGACTGCTCATTTTGCAATTGTTACTTGAAAGTGTAATAAAATTTTACAATATTTAAGTGACAGTTTAAACATTCATGCCACTAAGGCGCTCCTACCTGAGTAAAATGGATCCTAATTCTAATCCCTTCTGGGTGATGTCTTATAAAAGAAGAGAACAGACACCAACACAGATTCTCACACAAGGGGAAAACAGAATGTAAGGATCTATTTACAAGCAAAGGATTGTCAAAGTTTACTGGAAGCCACCAGAAGATAAAAGAGAAGCATATAATAGTTCCTTTCTCAATACTCAGAAGTAATCAAGACAGTGAATACTCTGATTTGGATTTCTAGCCTCCAGAATTGTGAGACAATATTTTTATTATTATTATTATTTTTATTCTTCAAGGTTAACCATTTCATGACATTTTGTTACAACAGCCATTGAAATCTAGCCCCCAGGTGAACATGAATGTTTTTGTGGGAAACTTTTTCAAGCAGTGTGTTTTTTATGCCACTCATTATTATTATTATTATTTTTCATTTTCTCTGGCTCTTCTAAAGAAAATCATAATACAATTTTAACTTGAGCAACTGGAACGCACTGATAATTTGCAGTTCTTTATAATATGAGGCCTCAATCCCTTAGAATTTTAGGAATCTCTTCATCTGCATAATTATGGTTTTAGTGAAGTATGCAGTTAAAAGATTTAGTATCAGGGTACTTCAGTTTGTAGTGGAAAATACAATATTTGCTCTTTTCTTGGAATTCCTAAAAACAGATAGCAAAATGCTCATTCTGTGCAGTCAATGCATATTTCTCCTGTTGCTTTTCTGCTTTAGAAATCAATTGAGAAAGTAAAAACAAACAAATAAGGTAGTTGGAGACTGAGTTATTTATTAACACATAACCTGTTTAAAAGCATGGCTTAGATTTGTGGCAAAAATACTCTCACTAATACTGCATCAGTCTTAATTATCTAGTACTGCTATAACAGAAATACTGTAAATGAGTGGCTTTAACAAAGAGAAATTTATTTTCCCATTGTTCAGGAGACTAGAAGCACAAATTCAAGCCAGTAGCTCTAGGAACACTGCTCTGTCAACACTGGGGAAGGTCCTTGTTTCTTCTCAACATCTATGGGGCCAAAATCTCTTGGAGTTTGGAGATCTCCATGTGTCTTGGTATCAAGGTTCTGCTGGGTCTAGGAGCTTCTCAGCTCAGGGATCCCAGGTCCAAAGTACATATGACACTTTCAGCTCTTCTTTCTTGGTGGTAGTTAGGTCCCTTCTTCTCTACTCACTTCTCTCTCTTTTTTATCTCTTGTAAGTTAAAAGATGTAGTCCACATCCCCGGGAAAATCCCCTTATATCTGACCAGGGATGCAACCTGATGAAGCATGTTGCATCCCCCACTAACCCCTTTTCATTGGGTCAGGGCTGATCACATCAGATCACATCATGGGAGATGATTATGTCATTACATAACTTCCATATAACATCATTACATAACTGCCAAACCACTAAGGGGAGCTCTGGTGGCACAGTGCCTAAGACATGTCACTGCTAACTAGAAGGCTGGTTGTTCAAACCCACCAGCAACTCCTCAGAAGGAAGACTGGGTAATCTACTTCCATAGAAATACCATCTCAGAAACCCAAGGAGGGGGTCAATATGAGTTGGAATAGACTCTTGACTTGATGGCAATGAGTTTTTGGTTTTTTTTTAAAGCACTAAGTGTCATAGCCAAGCCGAGTAAACACATAATTTGTGGGGATAAAATTCCATCCATAATCACATCCTAGGCCTAGTAGCTATACTTCTACTGCAGTTCTTATCCTGCAAGGCAAGGTTGAGAATAGAAAAAAACACAATCTTTACATAGATCACAAAGGAGGAAAAAAAGCAGGTCAAGAAAAATATAATTAGATCTCTTTCATAAACTTACTGGTTGTCAAAATAACTGTTGCTTACTTGGAGATAAACAAACAGAAGATGGAGAGAGGCCAATAGAGGCATTAATTATGAATTAATAAAGAAGTTACCTTAGTGTAAAATAAAATATCAGGAGTGAGAAATAAGACATTTGTTTATTGCTATAAAGAGAAAATATAAGAAAGTCCAAGTTCCAGAGTAAGATTGAATTTTTTATCTGAAAGTTTTTAAGGACATGTTTGCATAGAGTTAATTTTACATTTCGAAGCAAGCTTGTGTTCACTAAAATAAAGAAATATATGAAACTAGTTCCATTCACTTTAGCTACTCTCCATTCAAAAGCAAGTTTTGCAGGCTCTTCTGACAGTCATTTTGGTCTTTTCTTCCTATCTTGTCTGCTTAATGACCTTTTACTTTCTTCATGTATGATGTTCTTGATGTCATCCCACAACTCATCTGTACTTTGGTCTTTGGTGTTTAATGCTTCAAATCTATTCTTCAGATGGTCTCTCAATTCAGATAAGATACAATCAAGGCCATGTTTTGGCTCTTGTGGACTGGTTTTAATTTTCTTCAATTTCAACTTGAAGTTTCTTATGAGCAGTCATGGTTTTCCCCATTGCTTCTTTCCATGGATGTTGCTGATTTGATTCCTGTTTGTTCTTTCTGGTCATGTGTATAGTCACCATTTGTGTTGTTGAACAAAGGTATTTGCAGTGAAAAAGTCATTGGTATTGCAAAATTCTAACATGCAATCTCCAGCATCATTCTGTCACCGAGGCCATATTTTCTCACTACCAATGCTTCCTACTTATTTTCAACTTTTGTATTCCAATCACCAACAATTATCAATATATCTTGATATAATCAAGAATAAAATACTTAATGTCTTTTAAAAGTATGCTTCAGTACATTCCATGGATTGGTAGTAGCAAAGCCACAAAATTTTGTGTCAGGATACTATTTGAATTAAGATTTTGTTTACTCCTCTGATTGTGGTCAAGTCATATCCTTCTTGAACCCCAGTTTCAGTATTGGTAAATGGGTGTTACCTGCATATACTCATGTAGTTGTTTTTAGGATGGTATTAGTAACATATGTGTGTATTTTCTGTGCATTTTTAAATTATGCAGCTATTTTACTAATTAAGCATTAATATAGATATAATGCATTATAATCTTCCTATAATGATACGAAATTTAGTAACTGAGGTGACTAAGAGGCTATCTTCAGGCTTCGGGACAGTTTATGCACTAGGTTTTCCCTCACTGTAAATTTTGTGATTTTTTTTTTCAAATCATTCTACAGTTTGTAACTTGAATACATTGCTATGTATTTACACATTTCTTCTTCAGTGTTTTAGTCAACAATACAATTGAGTGTCTTTCTTAAATTTATGTCATTTTGTCATATAAAGAAAATTCATTTGAGTTGACTTCAGTTTCTTTGTCAATGTGACCTAAATGCATTTTATCACCTAGGAAATCTTTTATTTTCATAAATACACTCTCTTTGCCAACATTATTCTTCTTATCTTTATTATTGTTTATTCTGAGCTCCAGATTACTGAATAGTTCATATGACCCTATTTTAAGAAATCCTCAGGTTCTTCCCCTAGTTTAAATAAATAAAGATTCCAACTTGAAGGCAGAGAGTTTAGAAACAGGGATAAATTTAAAAAGTAAATGAATGATGGTAGGAAAGATAGAAATCTTGCGAATGAATAAATTTCATAAATAGTTTCCTCACGCACATTAAGCCAAGAATAAAAACATTCACTTTAAAAGACACATATATATGAAAATATAAAGAGAACTTGCCACAAATTAGGTATTTTATTTCTCTTCTTTTTTTGTTTGAATTATATGTTAAATTCTATTTATTTGTGATTCTCCTTGAAATGTGTTTTTCTCCACTTACATAAACCAAGGGTTTACTCAGAAAAATATTTTTGAGTATTCTTGGATGATGTTTGTACTGGATTGGATGATGTCTTTCCAAAAGATACATTCACTCAGAACCCCTGAATGTGATTCTATATGGAATAAGAGTCTTTACAGATGTAATTGAAGTAAGGATCTAGAGATGAGATCAGCCTGGATTATGCTGGGCCTTGTTTCCAATGACTATGTTTTTGTAAGAGATAAAAGATAGAATTTGGAAACCTAAAGACAGTGTGGTAGGACATGTCAAGTTGGAGTGATGTTGGTACAAGCCAAGGAATACAAAAGATAGTTGGAGGTCATCAAAAGCTAGGAGATAGGCAACGAACATATTCTCTCTCAAAGCTTGCAGAAGAAACTAACCCTCCTAACTCCTTAGTTTTGGATTTCTGGCTTCTAGTATTGTGAGAGAATAGATTTATATTGCTTTAACTCACCAATTTGGTGATAGTACATTCCAGAAATCCTAGGAATCTAATACCGTGACTACTATATTTATACACAAATAAAGCACACATTCTACATTTCTTTGCCAACCATGCCAACCCCATGAGGAATTTTTGTAAGCAACTTAGCCAGTGTTTTTGTTGCTGTTGCTCTTGTAAAAAAAAAAAAAATAGCATAACAAATTTATGAAAATTCATGGAGTGGGCACAATTGGTAAACAAATTAGAGCAGCATGTTATTCGCCTAAAATTCAAAAATTAGAAAATTTATTTCTTATTGATTTTCCCTAATTCAAGATTTCCCTACATTCAAAACTGAATCTAAATAATAGATTGTAAATTAAAACAAACAAATACCAATTTCCTGTCCTTTGGTTTTGCTTTTTTGTTTGTAAATTTTGTGTTCACAGTTTCAAATATTTCTATCTCAAAAATTACTACATGAGTTAGAGTTTATAACTTAGCATCATTAACATTATAAGTGAAAAAAAGCAGCTAATAAAAGATCTCTGAATAGCAAAGAATAGTCACTTAAATATATCCTTAATTTTTTTGCTCAATAAAGGCTGTATATTCTTTTCAAGAAATGGGGTATAGTTGGGATAAAAATGTAGAACAATCTCAAAATATCAAAAGAAGGACTTAAGTAATTCAGGTGGAAAAAAATAGAAATTGAATAATTTTCTGTCATAATCAACATTATTAGAAGTATCAAACAATTCTTACTGAGTATGCAGTAAGTACATCATTAAAGTAGGTCTGCAGATACTAATATAAGAGCTGTCTTAAGATGAAGAGACATTAGATAGAGGAACACAAATAAAAATGGACTTTTTTTTTGTATTATTCCTGTGACTTTTTTGTATCTTTCAAGGGAAAAGACTGAATTTATATATATTAACAAGTATATTTATATGAAGTAAGAATAAATTAGAGAAATCCAAGTCAATTTCATATTTCCGTATCCGAGTTTCCATATCTGAGTTATTGAGGGAAGAGTGGTGCTGCTGAGAGAAATTGAGAATCCTGATAAGCAAGTGTTTGTAAGAGAATGGCTTATATGTTTTTATGGAGATAAGTTAAGTTGAAGGGATAATGGGACAACTAAGGGCAAATTAGCTTCAGACAAAGACAATCCAGGAAGAAAGACATGGCTATCTACTTCTAAAAATTTTGGCATAGAAAATCTTATAAGTAGTAGTGAAACAT
>NW_006922833.1:69080-69748 GCF_000298275.1 Orycteropus afer afer | reverse complement strand
GTATTAGCTATTTAAAATAGAACTATCATGTGTTCTACTATGCAGAGAGGGAAAAATTAAAGAAGAATGAAGTCATATTCATCATCAGAAAGAATATTTCAAGATCTATCCTGAAGTACAATACTGTCACTAATAGAATAATATCTATATGTTATCAAGAAAGGCCAGTTAATAGACTATTATAGAAATCTATGCAAAAACCACTTAGGACACAGTTGAAGAAATTGAAGACTTTTATCAACTTTTTGCAGTCTGAAATCAATCAAACATGCAATCAAGATGCATGGACAATTACTGGTGATTGGATTGAGAAAGTTGGAAACAAAGAAATAGTATTGGTAGTTGGAAAATATGGCCTTGGGGATAGAAATGAAGACAGGCAACACCTGACAGATTTTTTTTTAAGTCCAACAACTTATTCTTTGCAAATAGCTTTTTCAACCATGTAATGACATCTGTAAATGTGGACCTCACAAGATGGAATGCACAGGAATCAAATCAACTGCATCTGTGGATAGAGACAATGGAGAAGCTCAATATCATCAGTCAAAACAAAGCCAGGGTCTGACTATGGAACAGACCATCAATTGCTCATATGCAAGTTTAAGTTGAAGATGAAGAAAATTGAAACAAACCCAGGAAAAAGCCAGCATAGTACCTTGAGTACA
>NW_006922833.1:66549-68799 GCF_000298275.1 Orycteropus afer afer | reverse complement strand
CTATTCATAAGTTGATTCTTATTCATAGTGACCCCCATTAAGTTTCCAAGGTGGTAAATCTTTGCAGAAGTAGAATGCTTTATCTTCCTTCTATGGAGCAGCTGGTGAGTTTGAACTGCCAACCTTCTGATTAGCAGTCAAGTGCCTTAGGCACTGCATCATCAGAGCTCCTTAGCACACCTGAATTTAGAGTCCATTTGAAGAATAGATTGGGCATATTGAACACCAACTAAAGACCCAATATGTTGTGGGAAAGGTATTAATGATATCACACATGTAGAAAGCAAAATATATTAAAAAGACAAGAAAGAAAGAAAAGACCAAAATGGATGTCAGAAGAGACTCTGAAACTTGCTCCTGCATAGACAGATGCTAAAGTCAATGGTAAAAATGATGATGTAAAATAATTGAACAGAAGAATTCAAAGGGCAGCTTGAGAAGACAAAGTACAGGATCATAATGAAATGTGCAAAGACCTAGAGTTAGAAATTCATAAAGGAAGAATATGAGAGATATTTCTCAAGACAAAAAAATAAATAAACTGAAGAAAAAATTGAGGCCTTGAATTGCAACACTGAGGCAAAATATTGAATGATATATGAAGTATCAAGAGACAATGAAATAATACAGAATCACTGAACCAAAAATAAATTGGTCAATGTTCAACCATTTTAGCAGGTAGTACATGATCAAGAGAGAGCTCTGGTAGCGTAGTGCCTAAAGCACTTGACTGCTAACTGGAAGGCTGGTGGTTCAAACCCACCAGCCACTCCTCGGAAGGAAGTTTGGGCAATCCTACTTCCGCAGTGATACTGCCTCGGAAACCCAAGGAGGGGTCGCTATGAGTTGGGTCCGACTTGACGGCACATAACAACAACAACAATATTATCAAGAACTGATGCATATTGAAGGAAGAAGTCCATGCTCTATTGAAATCATTGGTGGAAAATAAGTCTCCAGGAATTGACAAAATACCAATTGAGATGTTTCAACAAGCTGATGCAATGCTGGAAGCACTCACTTCTATGCCAAGGAATTCAGATGACATCTACATGGCTGACCAACTTCAAGAGGTCAATATTCATGCCTATTTCAAAGAATGTTGATCCAACAGAATGAAGAAATTATCAAACAATGTCATTAACTGATTATAATGAAACAGCAACACTGCTAGAAATTCAAGTTGGATTCACAAGAGGACGTAGAATAAGAGATATCATTGCTAATATTAGATGGATCTTGCCTGAAAGTAGAAAATACCAGAAATATGTTTGCCTGTGTTTTATTAACTATGCAAAAGCATTCAACTGGGAATCATAACAAATTATGGACAAAATTGTGAAGAATAGGAATTCCAGAACACTTAATTGTGCCCGTGAGGAATTGGTACATAGACCAAGAGGCAGTCATTTGAACAGAGCAACAGAATATTGCATGGTTTAAAATCAGGATAGATGTACCTCAGGGTTGTATCCTTTACCAGGCTTTTTAAATCTGTACGCTGAACAAGTATTCTGAGAGACTGGACTATATAAATAACAAAATAAAGATTTGGGGAAGATTCATTAACAACTTTTGATATGAAGATAATACAACATTGTTTGCTGAAAGTGACAAGGAATTGAAGCACTTACTGATGAAGATCAAAGACTACAGTCTTCACTATGAATTACACCTCAATATGTAAAAAACAAAAAATCCTCACAAATAGACCAATAAGCAACATCATAATCAATGGAGAGAAGATTGAAATTGTCGAGAACTTCATTTTACTTCCACCCATAATCAATGCCTCAGGAAGTAGCAGTCAAGAAATCAAAGCTAGTATTGTATTGGTGAAATCTCCTGCAAAACCAATTTTAAGGTGTTAAAGAGCAAACTGTCACTTTTTAGACTAAGATGCACCTGATCCAAGCCATATTTTCAATGGCATCAATGCATGTGAGTGCTGGAGAATGAATATGGAACAAAAACTGAATTGATGCCTTTAAATTATGGTGTTCCCAAATAATATTAAATACACCAGGGACTGACAAAAGAATAAATAAATCAGTATTGGAAGAAGTATAGCCAAAATGCTTCTTAGGAGCAAGGATGGCACAACTTCATCTCTCATACTTTGGACATGTTATAAGGAAGGACTAGTCCCTGGAGAAGAATATCATGCTTGGTAAAGTAGAAAACCACAAACCAAACACATTGCCATGGAGTGGAATAAAAATCATAGCGACCCCTCCTTGGGTTTCGAAG
>NW_006922833.1:64903-66196 GCF_000298275.1 Orycteropus afer afer | reverse complement strand
CCTATATGTTCTCTCCTTCCCCCCATCTTAATAAAAGACCCTAAATTTTTGTTTAAGGAGCTCTGGGGGCATAGTGCCTAAGGCATTTGACTGCTAATCAGAAGGTTGGAGATTCACACCCACCAAACACTCTGTGGAAGGAAGACTGGGCACTTCCATAAAGATTTACCACCTCGGAAACCCAAGAGAGGTTGCTAAGAATCACCTCGATGGCAGTGAGTTTGGTTTGTTTTAAAGTTTTTGTTTGAGTATGTCCCAAACCATCAAAATCAATTTGTTCCTGGAGTACCTGGGCCCACTCGCAGGTCTATGACTCAGGCCCAAGGTAATTAGTGAAATTTCTTACCCTAACTCCAGTCAAATTGATGCAAACTGATGGTTTTAGTGAGTACCCAGGATTTTTTTTTTTTTTTTTTAATTGTTGTGAAAGAGACATTGGACTCACGGGCTTGGGACTGTAGCAGACAATTTGTTCCCAGAAGGAAATTCAGTCTGAATTTGAAACCAAACATGAAAGGAAGTCTGAACCAAGACAATTAAAGAAGCAGAATTGAAGCACTGTAGAAATTACTTTTGAAGCCTGAAATACCTCTGACTTTTCAGTTATGTGTATCAATAAATTTCCTTTATAGTTTTAGTCAGTTTGAGTTGTTTCTTGCAAGCTACATTTTTTGTTACATTCTGTTGATTTTAATAATACATTTGATTCATGAGATTTAATTTACAAAATGCATAAGATTCAAATCATGCATTAATATCATGTATTGCTAACAAAATGCTACGAAAGCTTGGCTTTTTTTAAAATTTATTTTTTTCCTGAAAATGACACACTATTAGGAACTTCTAAGATCATATAACTAGATCCCTTATTTCACAAGTGAGAAACTGAGGATATCAAAATGATTGAATTTGTCCAATTTAATGGACTGAGATAATGACAGTGTCATGACTGAAAATCAGTCTCTGTGGCACAGAAATAACTTCTTCCAGTGTGGAACATTTTTCATTATGTTTTCCATGAACTGCAATTTCTGTGGAAGTTAGCAAGTATGATTGCACCAGTACTAAGAGAGCTTTATGGATGCCAGGACAAACAAATTAGAGCATTCTCTCTCCAATCTGGGGCAGAAAGTGAAGAAATAAACAAAGAAGGTGAATAGAATAAATTTCAGGCTTAGAAAGTTTATTAAAGAACAACAGTAAAAACAAACAAAAAAAGGAGTGAAAGAAACAAAATTGCTGTCATATCACAGCCACTGATTCATTTATTGAACAAGTACTATGCACTTATCT
>NW_006922833.1:62672-64258 GCF_000298275.1 Orycteropus afer afer | reverse complement strand
CATTTCATTCAAAAACAATATTATAACCAAAGGTTTCTAGAGAAGAGAAAAAGCAGGCAGTGTGCAGAATGCTGAGTCATGAAGGAGAGGAAACCCAGCACAACCAACAGAATGATGGAAGCACATGAAACCCAGGGATGAGACATGATCATCATCTCTATGAAATAACAGTAATGAGTGCATTGCTGCAAGAGAGGATTATGTTTTCAGGCATAATCTGGGTAGAGAATTTGCTATTTAGAAAATCATTTTCAATGCAATTGATCTTTAAAATTTTTAAATTCCATATGTCTACAACATCCAGAATAATACAGATTGAGTTTTATTATTAAAAGCCTGACTTGTTGCCTTCCTTTAACTCACTATAAGGTATTTTTAGGTTTTGAAAGTTGGAATGCATGATTGAACAAAATTCCTGTAAATAAACATTCATTTATCTGTGTCTTTGCCAGAAATAAAAGATACCATTTTTAAAATTGTATTATATCATCAGCTGTCTTTTCTACTGGGAGATATATAGATCATTTGGGTATTTAAACATTTCACTCCTGATAGAGCCAAGTCTCATTTGTTCCAATTACATCAATATTTTTCTTGTTGTACACATATGTTTGTAAATTTATGTCACTGGTACTCTTCAGATGCTTTGAGTAAAAGTAGCAGATGCCTATGTTTCTCAGTTTTATGTGAATTCTTTTGACATATGTGCTCCCCATACAATTGTAATTTTCTTTCCAATTAAAACATACTTTTAGAGGTATCATTTCTATGTCAAGCTATGTTTGCCTTATATAGTCTTTTGGCCTTATATATAATATTTTCGTAGTATTAGTGGTCAAACAACCACTTGTCTAACTTTTGATATACTCATAATAAATTGAACTTCAAAAACTACCATGTTCTCTTAAATTTCTTAGTGTAATTAGGACAGAATATTTCATTTATGCTAACCTGTTTAACAACATTTTAGCCAGTGTCAGCAGTACTCAGTCTCTCCAAAGTAGCTATGAGGCAGGAAGCTTGAATTTAAACTCACCTATGAATTTCATCTAATTATCAGGAGCATACTATGGGCCAAGTTCTTTGGATGTCTTTTATTAGTTCTTATAGCTGCACATCTGAAATTCATCATGTAGGATCTAAATTATTGACACAATGTCTCAAAACTAAGTGAACTTGTCCCTGTAATTTTGAGTGGAATGTTCCATTTTATTAAAACTTTGTCATCTATATTAAGTTATAATTTATTTACAATGAGAGGAATACCTTGTAAATGTACACCTCCACAAGCATTTACATCATCCCCAAACATTATCTCTTATATTTGTAATCCTCACCCAGGCAATCAATGAGCTTCTTTCTAACATTATAACTTAGTTTTGCCAGTTCTGTAACTTCAAATAAATGGAACATACAGTATATATTCTTTTGTTTCTGGCTTACTTTTCTCCATATGTTTTTGAGATTCATCCATGTTATTGTGTGTCTGTATGGTTTGCTTTTCTAATTTGCTGTGAAGTGTTTAGTTGCACGCATGCTGTAATTCATTTATTCATTTGATTATAAATGTACTATTGGGTTATTTT
>NW_006922833.1:58612-62214 GCF_000298275.1 Orycteropus afer afer | reverse complement strand
GTCTGTGGTTTGTAATTTTGTTTCTTTGATTGTATCTTTAGAAGAGCAAGTTATTTTAATTTATATGATATTCAATTTATCATTTTTTTAAATTATGATTTGTACTCAATTTGTATTATCAATATTTTCTTTGAAAAGTATGTCTAAGAGCAAACTGTAGTCTCTGTTCAAATTAAAGCAAAAAATTTTATTGAAGGAATAAAAGCAAGCTGGACTGGGAAGCACATAGTCTTAAAGTGAAACTAAGTGTTCCAAAATACAAGTAGGCAAAGGAGTTCTTTATGGGATAACACTGGCAAATACTAGCATCTGCTTTGCAAGAATTTGATTGGTTGATGTTTACAACAGTAATATTTACAAGTAATTTTTATTGGTTGGATTTTAACCATAAGGTTATCTTTGAAAATTGGTAAACCACAGTGCAGTCAGGTATTTCCTGAAATATGCAAAAAAGAAAAAAAGATCTTTATTGCAATTTTGACCTGGTAAGGAGACTTTCTGAGAATTGCAAAGCAGAAGTAACTTCTGAGAAATGGTCAAACTCACAAAAATGGAGCCAGGCCTACATCTCCATCAGAAGGCTTAGTCATGCCAAGAGAGCCTTGGTTGTAAAGTTTGAAAAATAGTCCTTGATATTCTCCCTTTTGATCAAGATTTTCTGTAGAAATTCATTGATAATTATTATATGAATCCTTTTTTTCTGGATGAACTTACTTTCTTTGAGTTGATTAGTTGGCTTCATGTTTAAGATAGGCTTTCGAGGCCCCCAGATATTATCTTCGAAAGGTAGCCAGATACCATCTGTTTTGCCTTTCCTCTGGTGGCTTAGTGGATAAGACTGCTAACTGGAAGGTCAGCAGTTCAAACCCACCAGTTACTCCATGGAAGGAAGACTGGGCAATCTACTTCCATAAAGATTTACAGCCTTGGAAACCAAATTGGGGTCACTATGAGTCAGAAATGACGCAGTGGCAATGAGTTTTTTTGATGCCATAGACCAAGATTGTCATAGCTTAGGCCTCTGCTTCTATACAATGTTAAAGAAAACTGATCAATCTGAGAAAGACCTCATAACATGGATAAACCTGAAGGACACTATTCTGAGTGAAATTAGTCAATTATGAAAAGACAAATATTGTATGAGACCATTACCATAAAAATTCAAGAAAAGGTTTACACACAGAATTAACATTATTTGAAGATTATCAGGGATGGGAGCAGAAGGGAGGGGAAGTCATTAAGTAGAGCATAGGAACATAATAACTTCATTGAAGGGAAAGGCAATATATAATAAGGAGGATGTCAACACAAAATGATCAATGCAAAGAAAGACATTGGGAGGAGCACAAGAATTCCAGGCAACAAAGGTAAATACTATTACATATGTGACCCTGCAATAAGAGTAATAACAATAATCTATGACTGGATATATAGATAGACATGCAAGCTGAATAGGAATGGGAAGGTGAATGAGACTATATACACAAATAAACATAGGTTTGAGAGAATATATTTTTATATGTGTATTGATGTATCCTGTAAATATATCTATGGAATACAGATCTGGACTAACAAGGGAAACAAAGATAAGACAGTCTTTTTCTGAAAGACTTATAGTGTTGGAAAGACTATGGAGCAATTCAACTCTGTCCTGTAGGGTCCCTGTGAGGTGGAATCAATGCAATGGCTCTGGGTTTGGTGTGTTTTTTGTTGTTCTCTATATATAGACCATAGGAGCTCTGGTAGCATAGTGCCTAAGGCACTTGACTGCTAACCAGAAGGCTGGTGGTTCAAACCCACCAGCCACTCCTCGGAAGGAAGATGGGGCAATCTACTTCCGTAGTGATACTGCCTCGGAAATCCAGGGAGGGGTCGCTATGAGTTGGGTCCATCTTGACGGCACATAACAACAACA
The DNA here is from genome assembly GCF_000298275.1 of Orycteropus afer afer. Classification (NCBI taxonomy): domain Eukaryota; kingdom Metazoa; phylum Chordata; class Mammalia; order Tubulidentata; family Orycteropodidae; genus Orycteropus; species Orycteropus afer. The sequence goes on along the minus strand of NW_006922833.1, from coordinate 60,299 downwards.
TATATAGAAAATAGAACATTGAACATCAGCACTATTCTCATATAAACTTATAGTAAGTTTTGTTTCTTTACTCAGTTGATTTTGGCCCCAGGCAATTTTAGGTTAGCTGAGTGGTAGTCTGATAATTCTGTCAGCATCTATATGTGTCTAGAAATCTTGATTTAGTGCAATTGTGTGCACATTAATGTCTTTGTCGTAAATCTTATAAAGTCCATTGTTGAAATACTTAGGTCAAGCATTTTTAGTGAGTCAGCAAAATAAAATTTATCTGCAGATGACAGATTTAAAATATGGTCATCTTATAAAAATTATTCTTAAAAGTGAAAAACTTGATCAGAATTAATTACAAAATGACTGTGTGGAGTTAAGATTGTGTGTCAACTTGGCTGGGTCTGGTTGAGTGGCTGGGCAGGTGGATATAGTTATTCTCCATCTTGGGATTTATAATTAACTCCATGGTGGAATTTATTGGAGCTGCTGTGTAGCTGATTTAGAGATGGGGGATGCTTCTAGTATATAAGAAACCACTTGGAGGAAGGTCTCTAGCTTTTTGGTATGCTTGAACTCTGTATGTAGCCAAGTCATTGTTCAGCAGTCTGCCATGCCCTGCCAATCTTGGGACTTTCTCTGGACTTGAATTAGTGGTTTACCATGTGGTTTGGTAATATTGAGACTGTGCCATTTTATTTGTCACCTTGGGCTTGTTAGCCTCAGTAGCCAGCAGCTTCCTGAGTGAGGAGACACTCTAGTTTCAGTGGGCTGGGGACAAGAGACAGAGCTTCAGCCCAAGGTCCTGGGGCTTTCACCCAGCCCCTAGAGCCTGGCACTTTGAACTCAGACTTTTAGACTCCAAAACTGTAAGAGAATAAACTCCTGTTGTTTAAGTCATCCCATTTGTGATATCATCTGCTAGAGTGGCACAAAGCAACCAAAACAGAGTGCAAAAACAAACAAAGCCAATTGAAAATAAAAATATTTACATGAAAATATCTTTAAATATAATGATTATCCTTATTTTCAAAGAAGTTCAGTTATAAAACACAATAATTTTGAGATATAATACTAAATAGCATATACCAAGAATAGATTGAGATTATCAAGTCTAGATATATGAATAGTAATTAAAAATCCATGGGTAAGCAGTGTGAATTCTTTAGTAAAAACCATTGGCTTTGATGATGCTGAATTCAAAAGAAACAAAGTTGTGACCAAGTTGCAAAAACAAATCTAAAATTTTGTTACAAAAACAGTAACAATATTGCATAATTGTATGCATTTGTTGTCTAATATAATAAAAAAATTAAGATAAAACATTAACATGTAAATTTTTAATTGAAAGAAAATTAGGCATTTTACTTAGTTTGACAACATACGGCATGTAATTCATAACTTGACTATTAAAACTAAGCTCACTGCTGTCAAGTTGATTTGACTCATAGTGACCCCTCATTGGGTTTGTGAAGCATTATCTCTATGGAAGTAGATTGTCCAATCTTCCTTCTGAGGAATGGCTGGTCAGTTTGAACTGCCAGCCTTCTGGTTAGCAGTCAAATGCCTTAAGCAATATGCCACCAGAGTTCCCAACTTGACTATTAATTCAATCTAGTATCAGTAAGTTACCTAAGATCTTGGAAATTATTTTAATCCTATATCTTACAAAATGTAGTTATTACTGAAATAAAATTTA